>NC_139482.1:21845909-22005909 GCF_008360975.1 Lichenostomus cassidix
TGCCTCTTGTCCTGTGACTGTCCTGCCACACTGGACACCACTGAGAGGAGGATCTTTTTTCTTCTCTATTCTCCTCCATCAGGTGTCTATACAGATGGCTAAGACTCCCCTGAGCCTTCCCTTTTCATGCTGAACCCTCCCTGCTCCACCATCTTTCCATACATCAGGTGCTGCCATGCAGCAAATACTGTTAATATTTGTGTCCCTTTACTGAACTTGTTCCAGTCTGTCCGTGTCTTTCCAGCGGTAAGGAGACCAGAGCTCAAGCTAGGACTCCAGGTTTCTTTCTCTGCTGCTGAATAGATGGGAATCACCTTCCTTGACTTCTAGTGATGCTTTTCCTGATGCAGTCCAGGAGGCTGTTTGCTTTCTTTGCTGCAAAAGAATATTCCCTGTTTATGCTCAACTTTGTGTCCACCAGGAGCCCCAGGCCTCTTCTTCAAAGCTGCTTTTCAGCCTTCTGGTTCCAGACTGATGTAGGGACTGTATTTTCATTGAATCACAAGATAAGGTTGGCCACAAAATAGAATTTCAAGAGAATGTGGAAAAAAAGTAAGGAGAAATAGTAGAGGAGAGAAAAGGCAGGAAGAATGAAGGCTAAAGTCGACACAATCTTGTTTGCTTCGCCCTCTGAAATACAAAATACAAATTATTCTTCTTCCTGGATGTTCACCCTTTTTTATCTAAATTTGCATCTCACACTGTTAATTTCTTAATAGCTTGTACTTTATTCACCTATTCGTGGATGTTTTCTATCCTCAAGTAATGTCTGCCTGCTACACATTAATTTCTCATTTACCATTTCTAACATTTCCCTGCTAGTTTTATTTTCCCACCCAAGCTGCAGACTGAGTTCTGTGATTTCTGTGATCAAATCTAATAGCTTTCCTTCCTGTGCTTTTTTCACTCTCATTAATTTTAAACGATAGTAGCACTGGTGTGTGCCTCCCTGTCCCTTTATGTAGTGCTCTGGCAATGGACATTCCATCTACAATCCAGATTATTTACTAAAATGCTTTTTATTCTTTCTTTAAAGGATGTAAGACTGGCTTTTTCTAGGAAGAAGTTATGTTGAAAAAATGTTATATGTTCTGTTTAAAAAAAGCTTATGGTTTATTGTTTTCTTTCTTTCTCTCTCTTTCTCTTTCTCTCTTTTTCTCTCTTTCTTTTTCTCTCTTTTTCTCTCTTTCTCTTTCTTTCTCTCTCTTTTTCTCTCTCTCTTTCTCTCTTTCTTTCTCTCCCTCTTTCTCTCTTTCTCTCTTTCTCTCTTTCTCTCTTTCTCTCTTTCTCTCTCTGTCTCTCTTTTACTCTCTTTCTTTCTCTTTTTCTTTTTATTTCCTGTAGGTAGGTAGAAAGGTAACAATGATTGTAAACTTCTCCAAAATATTTGATTCTGTCACAGTGTCCTCCAACTGTACATGTCCTTATATTACTTCAGCACCTCTAGTCCTCTCCTTAATGTATTAGTCTCAGGATTGCCCTTTTCACCATCCAGTTCTGTGGGGTGAAGCCAGGGGAGAAGGCTCTATTATAGGTCTGTTTCCTTGCTTCAGACCTAACTTGTGTGTTCATGTGAGCTGTCTCTCCAAACCACCCAGTGCTGATGAGGAATTAGAATGTTTTCCTTTCTCTCCCTGAAAACCTGGCAGGACCTGGGCACAGAATGTCCTGCAGTCAAACTGTAGATCATCATATCTACTGATGAAAGTTATAAGTTCTGACTATTTCCAACAAGTTTTACCACAAAACAGCTGAGCTGTGTTCCCCCTTTATCCCTTTACATAATACAAGCATTCTGGAAAGTATATTTCCAATAGTATAGAAAAAAAAAAGACAAGTTAATGACATTATAACTTCATTGTTGGAAATGTTCATCACCATGACTGTAAAAATTTCCATGGAAGGGACCAGCTAGAGGACAGGCAGGGAAGCAGCCCTCTAAGACACAGGGTGGGAAATTATCTGAAGTCACAAAATAATCCTCAGAAGTCAGAAGATGAAGATATGCAGACACTAACCTCTGAGACATTCTTTCTTAATATAGAAAATAGCAAAATGAGCTCAGTCATACAGACTTGCTGGCAATCACCTCTCATCCATATGAGTATCATACATCTGTGGGAGATCCAGTTTTTGCAGAGAACAGTCCTGCAAATGCCACTACATTCAGAATACTACACTTGAAAAATTATTGGTTGAGAGCTTCTTAAATCATGCACAGATATACACTATCTTTTTCTTAATCTGGTTTCTTAATTTCCGTTTTTTTCCCCCCAATGGAGTCAGAGATAAGAAATATACTTACTGAAAATAATATTTTGGAGATAGAAATACAGGGTTAGATGTAATTCAGAATAAAATGGATAAAATGATTGAAACCTCTCAAGATTATAAATGGTTTATAGAGAAATTGAAAAAAAATTGAGATAACACTTGATGAACATTGTGCTATCCATATGATGATTCTTAGATTGTTATCTAACAAATCAAGCTGATGAACCGGAAATAAGTTCATAATAGAAAATATTATATAGATTCTGGATCCAGAAGGCCAAACAACCAGAGAGGTTGAAATATAGTCTCCTACAAAAGATTGTAGAAGGGCCAGGCATAGATAAGTTCAAAATACATTGACAGTATTCCTTAGCTTATCAGATTTTCTCTTATGATTATAAATTATATGTCTCAAGCAATAGTGGAAAATCTTAGCCGGAAAAAAAATGTAGTCTGTAAGGGTGATGAATTACATTTTGCTTTGATGATTTTTGGTAATCAATATTGATTACACAAAAATTAAGCTTTGAAAAATAGGATAGGGAGAATAATAATTATGCCTTATATTTCAATTCTGAAATCTGTGTAAAACTTAGAAATCATAAAATACTACACTTCTGCCAGCATTTTCTACACCTATCACTAGTGATTATTGTTATCACTACTTTTCTAAATCCTTACAGCATTATTTTTACTATGGCACTTCATCTCTTAGCCTTTGAACAGTCCAAGAGAAATGATTTAATGCACACAGGCGCACACACACACACACACATTTGAAAAATCTGCAGACAACCCTGAGAAATCACCAGGAAATCCTGAACTGGAGTGAAGTGAGATCTGCTCCTTGGATGGAGTCCAGCAGAGTTCTCTTGTGGTCTGAGCTGTGGCTACAGCAATCTGCACCCGACCTTTACTTGAGAAACAAGCAAATATAACCCA
The DNA here is from genome assembly GCF_008360975.1 of Lichenostomus cassidix. Lineage (NCBI taxonomy): Eukaryota > Metazoa > Chordata > Aves > Passeriformes > Meliphagidae > Lichenostomus > Lichenostomus cassidix. The sequence goes on from NC_139482.1 coordinate 21,849,126, forward strand.
TTTATGCCCTCTCAGTACTCTCTTCCATGCTCCACACTCAGTGCTCCATGCCTTGAGCAAGGCACTGTGCAGATTGGAATGGACCCTGTCGTCCTGGTCACTACATACCAAAGCCAACAGCACCATGGGGTCCCAATTCCAGTCAGTGGGCTTTGACTCTAAAATACTATTTTTTTTTGTCAAAAGCTAAAGAATTTTACAAAAGTTGATTATTTACTAAGCTCCTTCTTGCCTCTCAGAACTCTGAAGCTAAAATAATTTATAACATTGACATTTCACCATCCATAATTTTCCAGCCAATTTCCATTTGCCCTTTGCATTACATTTATGAGTAGTTGTTAGATTAAGTTTGATTCTTGCCTACTCCGCTAACTGCATGAGCAAAACTGTGTTGAGCTGTAATTTGACTCACTGTTAATTGCTGACATATGGCATATTGAATAAGGAGGGGAGGGAAAAGCAATCCTGGGGGGTAAGTGATTAGCAGTCTAAACATGAGCATTACTGACATTCCATGACTTTACATTTTCTGACTGTTCCCTCTAAAATCCTGGGTTTCAGAATGTCCAGATTCTCTGTTTATTTCAAAAGGAGGGTGCAGGAGACACTGTGGTGAATTATTTGATAAGAGAGAAGTCAAAAAACTCATAAATTCTGCAAGGAAAGCAATCTGCCAGAGATGATCATGCATATTTAAAACTATTTACAAATGGGGCAAAGCATGAGCAGCTGCATCCAGTACTTTAAAGCTCTCAGATGGAGAACAGATCATTTACAAATGCCAACAAGCATTGCCTGGGAAACATGCTGTATATACACAGTGGACACCTGGAGGAGAAACTCCTCATTTACCATTCACTCTTTCTCTAATGAGGAGATTACTTGGAAATGAGAAAATAGTATATCACCTACACTCTCATAATCAAATAGGTTCTGCTTGAAACATCCACCCACTACTAGTCACATCAAGAGTGCAATAATGTGAAAAGACGAAGAGCAATCCTTGTCTTAATCAAGAGAGTCAGTAGCTGGAATATTTTAAGAAATTACTATTTGCTCAGACATTGCTTATTGTTTTGGTGATACAGTTTAAACAGTAAAAAAATAGCAGAAGCTTTGCAAACTCCTGCTGTATCTTGAGCAATTCAGTCTTTAAGAGAAGGGCTCCATCCATTCAGGAAGGATCAGATATATCTGTTATTAGGCAGATTCCTGTTACATGAAGCTGGCCCTGCCCTGGAATATCACAACTCCTAATGTCCTTTACTTTCCATAGTCCTAGGGAAAAAAAAAATCTAAGAATGTAGGAGAAGAAAAAGTGTGTGAAGATTGGACATTCGGATTGAAATTCAGACCTTCAGACATACAGCTAGGCTCTACTAAATTTGTTTAGCTTTAGTTCAAAAAGGGTGATAAGAAGAAGCCAGGTGTTTACCCAAAATGAAGCAGCCAGTTCTGTAGGCATACGAGGCAATGGGCAGAGCTCCTCATCAGAAGGCAACCTCAGGGTCTCAGGGAAGAGAGGTATTGATATTTTGTTCATCTGCACATATAAAGGAAATGAAAAATAAAGAAAAGGCAAAATAGGGACAAACAGAGAAATATAGGAAATCAATATAAGCAGTCATGAAATAATTCTTACACCTATAAAGTGGCAGGTTTTTGTCTTACAGGAACACAGACAGCCTTCTGGGAACTTCTCAGATTCTCCTAGAATGGGATTTTTGAAAACTGGGAGGAAAAAAATGTATTGCCAGACTTGTCCCTGTACAGCTGCTCTATCAAAAAAGAATTGGCAAAAGAACCTGGCCCTACTAAAGTCTATTGCTTGGTGAGCTGCAGTGCCATCATCTGAAGACAGGGACAGACACCAGGGTTATCTCAATGCAGGGGATCTGCACTCACTTGGCTGAAATCAGACCTTTAAGGGAGAGTATGTTCTAGGCTTGATTTTGAAGGATGAATTCACCCTTAACCCAGATAATAAATCTGTGCCTATGGACGATTAAAGAGCACAACAAAGTTTATAAAGGAAATTTAAAAACATACACACATTTATGTGTGCAATTCCTTCAAATTTCAGAGAAAAAATTACTTTTCTCTGGAAGATTAAATATGGGTTTGGAAATATTCATTTCCTGGACTAAGAAATAATTCTAACCAAAGCATTCCTCAAGTTTACTGTTTTCTTATGAATTATTTCAAAGACTCCAACCCCAAATTTATAGTGCCTTGGTCTCGCAACTATTGTTGCCTTTTTTTTTTTTTTTTAATCTCACTTTTATGAAAGAATCTGCATGGGATCACAAATTTTTAGGGTTTATTGCATCCCATCCCAAAGTACGACATAACACTGTGTTGTCAGGGCAGCAGCAGTCACCTGCAGACCTTGCAAGCACAGGTTGTGCCCTGGTGCTCAAGAGAGGTGTCACCAGTGAAGGCACAAAGAGCTGGAGCAGGTGGCAAAGCCCCCAGCCCGTGTGAGCCAGCTGAGCTAGTTTCTGGGAAGACATCTAGCAAGCCATAATCTTGGAACATAGAGACAAACTTTATATTTTGCAAGGAGTGGATCCCCTTAAATGTGTTACTCAATTAAGATGATTCAGCATCTGCAAAGCAGAATGCTACCCTATTTCTGACTGGAATTCAGCTGGAAAAACTAAACCTACTCCTATCCATTTAACACAGCCTGAGTAGGAATTATTTGCCCTTTCAGCTGAAAAGCTACATCCAATACATAATGATATGATTATCCTGTCTTGAGCCTTGAGATGCAAAACATGAGTTTCTTCTCAGTGGCTTTCCTACACACACACACACACACACACACGGGACAAAAGGGAACATCTGCATCCAACCCATTATAGAGCTGAACCTGCCTCTTTCAACCAAAAAAAAATAGAATAAAATAGAAAGCAATATTGGGGAAGGGGGATAAAGCAAAACAGTCAAATAAGAGCCCCCGATCTATTAAATAAGCAACTGAAAGGAAACAAGTTAACTGAAAGGCAGTGGTAACTCTGACAGCTCTGTGCCAGCTACAGTCAAACTAAAACATCATTCCCAGTCTTCCTGGATTGCAATAAAGGACTCAGATGCTGAGCGTCGAAAGATATCTCTTTAGCAGCAGGATATGACTCACTGACAGACTTGTTAAACAGTTTAGTTGTCAACCTTGAAGCTGCCTCTGTGCAGCAGCACACAGCTCAGGGCAGGCTTATTTCCCTATACACCAATTCCTTGGACAATGATTGTTCTTTCTGATAAAGCAAAGGCATCAAACTAATTTCCAGTGTGGGCTTTTATTTTTTCAAAGAGTAAAAGCTATTCTGTTGTTAAAGAATTTTTTTGCAAAACTAGATAGGATTTTTCTCCAGTCTCCTCACCTGTGACTTGTTGAGCTGTGCACAGTCAGTGACATAACATGTGCAGCAGTCTTGAACATGAAGTGAATACTGCAAAGTGTTGTTCTTCAACATTATTTTGGTAACAACCTATAAATGATGCAAGTAATATTTGTGTCAGCTGAAAATTGCATGAAGAGCAACTTCAAGCAAATCTATTACTTTTTTACTTACTGCAAAGAGGGAAGAATATGTATTATATCATGACAGATGTCCCCAAATAACACTGCAGGTCTAATTTATTTGGTTTTCTAACATCAAAGTGAATATTTAGTTTTATGGAGACAAAGTGTGCAGCTGATTTGACTTTACTAGAGGTGTGAGTTGGCAACGAGAAAAACATGTTATCAGCAAAAAAAACATTGCAGTCTTTTCTGTTCTCTGACTATGATCAGAATTGAAATTATTCCTTACATTAAAAAAACCAACGGCAACTTCTTTACATTTCTGTTTACATAATGTAAGCAGAACAAAAATGTAAAGAAAGTAAACTCCATTTTGGATGTATTGGTGCTCTTTCTCATGTCTCCTGTGCTGCAAAGCTGCAGATTGACAGACTCTAAATATCATGCAGGATTAACTGCACAGTGTTATAGCTGGCTAAAAGCTAATTGCCTAGACTGAGCTGGGCAGTCAGTCTAGTTATCTCTGCTCCCCACAGAGTTATCAGTGAAAGACAGGTACCTGAGTGACATTCATCTGTCTCTCCAGTGCTTAACCAGGAATGGAGTGTGTCACTCTCAGTGGTGACTGTAGAGGAAGCCTATGTGACTTAGGACAGACACCTACATTTTATTTGGGCAGTCCTACTCAGATGAGGCCACCAGCTTCCTGCCATGTGGTGAGCTGACTGGGATGCTGATATCAGAAGTTCCAGATACAAGAGTCCTATTTAGTGATCAGGCCATGTAGGAGGAAAGAAAGTTCATCTCCACGTGGTCAGATATTTCCCCCTGCAAAATCCTGTCCCAGCTGCCTGCCATTTTATGAAGTGGGAAGTGTTTGAAGTGCCCAATGCTGGGCTGCCTCAGGCTGGCTGGTAAGTTGGTTTTGAAAACAGTAAGAAACTGCACTGCCTATTTCCAAAAGCAAAAAAATCTACAACTGTGATAGAAAGGCATTCACACATGGGTTTGGGCAAGCATCAAATAATTTTTTTTTTAAATGTAAGTTATTCAGTACTAGTTACTGTACTCTTTCTTGCTGCACTCCTTCCAAAAGGCTCAGCCAGTCACAGCCACAAGGCAGCTCCTCCTCACAGCCCAGTGAGCTGGGCTGCCACAGAAATCCTCAGATTGAAATCCTCAGCCCCAGCAGAAGTTTCATAGTCCTGAGCACTAACAGCCATGTAGGAGCAGGCTGCAAGCCTTATCATGTGCCCTAACTTTTTGTTTGTCTAATTTCCATTGTAGTCTGGGCTCAGGGTGTTTATCGTCCTGTGTGTTCCTTGCATAATCAAATTTTAGAGGGAAACTTCTATGTAACTGAGTTCAACTTTTACATTGGCTGTTTCTAAAGCAATGTGATCACCATCTGAAATAGGAGGGCATTCAACAACCATTTTATAATGACTTTCCTTGAATAAATGTGTGTTAGGAATAAAAAGGTCAAGAGAGGATTCTGGAACAAAAGCCAAAGGTGAAGTAGCATACTCCAACAGATAAACCAGAAAAGAGGGCCTAAAGACCATGACCAAAAGATACACTGTGGGAAAAAAACAAAAACAAGCAAACCAAAAAAACCCAAAAAACAAACAAACAAACAACAACAACAAAAACAAAAATAACCCACAAAACCAGGCAAGCAGGCACAGAGAATGAGGATGACAAAAAAATTTCCCTCCAGGTTTGCACTTTGTCCCACAAGACAATTTGTCCTCCACCAAATGAAAAGCAGTAGGAGAATTAATAGTTACTTCTGGTCTAGAACAAGAATCAACAGGAGATGTGTGAAATACCTCTAAGTAGTGAAGTACTTCTTCCAACTTCTCAAAATCAACAATAAAAATATAACCATGAACGCTAAACTGTAGTACAATCCCAGGTAATTAACAACTTGAATAACTCAAGTCAAACCAGTAACTAGAAGATATTTCTGCAAAAGGGTAAAATTAAAATGGATCAGTTGGGTAAGAGAAATACAGATTTTGAAAATACCCATCTGCTTCAGAGAAAATAGGTTATTCTGTAGCAGATTTCCTGGACAGAGAATGTATTCAATGGCTTCAAGAACCTTCACTAGGAAAGGCCATCAAATCTTGCTGCTTTGACAGGAAAGCCTGCACTGCAATTGGGAACTGTCCAGACTGTCACAGCATGGGGGACTTGCTATATATTATGCAGCATCTCTGGAAGATTTTGATTTTAAATAGGTCACCCCCAAATATAAAAAGAAAAGCAAGGGCCTATGTAACTGAATTTTCACTGAACACAGTAATGAATATAGTACACTTCTGGACCTCTAGCTACTCCTCAATTGGATGAAACAGTCACTGTGTGTTATTTTGGATAAAAAATTATTTGGTTTTTTTAATGTTTTAGTTTTTCTTAGTACTTATGAGAAGATTTGGCTTTTAAAAGCCATCCCAAACTAAATGCTTCCATGTTTATGTTTCAAAAAGAACACTGATTTATATCCATCCTGTGCACTCACTCTTTCCACAGAAATATTTTTTCCCTAGGCAAAGTGTCTGTATCACTGTTCACCTGACACACGCTCTGCAACTTACCCAGAACTTTCGAAAGGAAGCATTTAGCTAGGAGCTGAACAAAGCTACAAGTCAGCTTGGAAGGTATTATGAGATGTTCTTAAAACCAATAATTAAAACAGCTAGTGGGGGACTTTTACACCAGTCCTTCTGAATCTCCAATTTCAAGCTCTTTTCCTAGTCAGAAGAAATAAAAATGTTGTGATGCTGAAAATTAAATCCAAGACTGGCATGTTATCAATTGGCTCCAGAACCTTTTAGAAGAGCTCAATATGAGAAAACTCTTAATAAAATCATAATAAAATTGCAATATTGACAGTGAACCTGCAGGCCCTTGATTGTGGGGTTGGTCATTGATAACTGGACAAGTGAGATGTCTCAAGGCTCTCTCTGCAAGAAAGAAATTATCAGCCTGGGAATTTCAGAGAGACACATTGGTTGCTGTGGAGTGAGTCCAGTAGGTTTTGTGTTGAACAGGACTGAAGTAATTTTCCTAACTGCATCATCAGGCAACAAGCAACCAGCAACTGAGGTTGTTTGTCCTGTCTTCCTACATTGTCTTGGTGCCCTCAAATCCCAACCAATTTTAGAGGGACAACTCAGAGAAGTTCTTCTTGTTTCCAGGTTCAAATATTTTGTCAGCTTATAAATATTTATCTCAAGGCAAACTATATGTGTTGAGAATATGAGACGAGCATGAGGAACAAAAAAGTGTTTTAATAGTATCCCCTCTGTTTTAAAGCTCTGGCTTTGGTCATGACATGAGATTTGGAGATGTGAAGTGCATCCAGTGCTGCAGAATTAGCTCCTTTTGTTTCTTTACATTTCCTGCATTCTCAGTGGCTCTACAATGCAGAACAGAGAGCCTGTTAGTTAGCTAGACAGTGCAGAAGATTATGTGTCTTTATTCACGTGGCAAATCGGTGTCAAACAATTCTAGTAGCTGGTGCAGAAGTTTGTTGCCATGCTGGAGCCATCCCACTATTTTGTTCGTTTGCTTTTCTAGCTGGCAGGAACAGAACAAATTGGTAGGTGATACACTTTCTATCCAGACGGGGATGATTATGGTCATCCATCATTGCTCTGTCAGACCAGCTCCTACCACATCTTCTGCTGTGCCAGCTACAGAGAAAAATTATCTGACTGCTTTGTTGCAAGCAATAGATGCTGTGAAAGAAAGATGCCAGGTGGCAAAATGGTTTAATGCACAGTGGCCATTAATGGAGTTGAGCTGACACTATGGCATTAGAAACAGGAGTGGCATCATGTGAACTCAGCGAAAGTAGAAGAACAAATCACACTCCCCACTGGCACTGCAATATGGGAAAGCATTTAAAAATGAAAATAAAATATCCCAGACCTCAAAGAACTGAGAGAAAAATCTCATTTGCCATTCCTTCCAAAATGAATCTGATTCTTTATTGATAAAAGAACTGTATTCTTTTTCTAGTTAGAGGTACATCTTTATTTTCTGTATGGTTCAAAGCAGTAGAATGTTTCCACAGCCTCCAACAGAAAACTTTATATAAAAAACCTCTCATCTTTACTGCAGCAAGAATCATCAGGCTTTGGACACAGCAGTTCTCTTTGCTTTGGAGAGTAATTTTATGCTACTTCTGCCAATTATGCGTCCTCCAATTTAACCCAAATACCAGCAATAAAATAGAAATAGCAGCACCCTTGTCTATAGATCACAAAATTACAGAATAAGCTGTGTTGGAAAGGACCCACCCAGATCATCAAGCCCTGGCCCTGCACAGCACCATCCCTAAGAGTCGCACCAAGTGCCCAAGTGTGCTGTCCAAATACTTCTTGAACTGTCAGGCTTGGTGCTGTGACCACTTCCCTGGGAGTCTCATGTATGTACCTTCACACAATATTTATTGAATCACAAATAAACGTTTTCTGCTCTTGACCTCTTCAAGCAGTGAGATTTGAGCTGAAAAGTCAGTTGACTGACCAAGAAATTTTGTTTCCAAAACACAGCCTATCAAAACATCTATGGTTCTGCAGTGGCAGGCAGAGCAGGCAGTGCTAATGACACTGCTTATTTTACATCAGCTTCTCATCCACACCCACCTGCAGGTTAGGGTTCTAGTCTATGTGCCATTACAGCAGCTATATTGGGCCAGGATTACAAAACATCAAGGCTTCCAGGATTTTCAATTATACTAAACTTTTCCATTCTACTTTACTTCCTTTTCATGGCTATTAATGGAGTCTAGCGGATGCTGGCTCAGTAAAAAGCTTGTCTAGTCCAAGTTGATCACCTTTACTCTTTTCATGACTGGACATAGACTGACTCTAGCCCATCACACTGGTCCTAGACACCCAAGGGAGGCTGGGATAAACTGGCTTTCTAAGCCCTCCTGCTCTTGGCCTAAATCTTCTACAGTTGACCAGAGGAAAAGCATAGAACCAGCTCAGATTGCAATATATATATTCATTTGTTAAAAGTGGCATGATACACTCTACCTGATGTTTGAAACCTGCTTCAATCTCGTTCAGTAGAGACTTTAAAACTGAGAGGATTGTTGAGGGAAGTGGTAGGAACAGAGCTAGAAAGGAAACAGAAAGCATTTCTGGTAAAGACTGTCTTGAGTGTGCTAGGGGACCAGCTTGAAGAAAAAAGAAAAACCCAACCTTCTCTGCTTCTACCCCTTCCAGTCTTCAATTATTCATGAGCAGGCCTGAGTTAACTTATTAAAAACATGTCTATTGAGGAGGGCAACATATGGCAACGTAATTAAATATGCCTGGAGTTCACCAGAGGTGGTATGTGGAGTAAGAAGAACAACTTAGTAAAGGATAGCCTCTGTTATATTATTTTTCATCTCAGAGTTACTCTGAACTGGCAAAATATTTATAGATACAGCCTCCTTTCTGTTTCAGTGAATCTGCACCAACTGTGTCAGCTGAGGATCTGACCCATGCTGAGCTATTTTCCTTAGGCTGTAAGGAAGACAAACGTACCATAATCACCAAATGTGCAACATTTTGTTGTTTTGCATCAGACCCATTTAGCCCTCTCTTTCATTTGCATTTCCCACATGAAAAAGGGTGTGTTTGATGTTCTCTGGTGCAACCTCTATAACCTTTGAGGAAATCACTCAAAAAAAAAATCATACAGAGTTTCTTTACTTCCAGTAAACATATGGCATACCTCTACATCCTAGTGTATATGTAAGCCAGTTCTTCTGCATTGCCTAATCTGTCATGGCTAAAGTATCATCTAGTATTAGAAAAGCACAGATATAATTGTCACAGACTGTCAACAACAATTTCCTGTTTGGGTCTATCTCTCACTTGCCAGCACAGCCAATCCCATCATCCATACACCTGCATAGGTTACCTGAATTGAGAAGTGTCAAGAATAAGCTCTAAGTCTAGAATCCCTTGACAGCAAAGTGACACATCCAGTACTATCTAAAATGGGTAGAAATTAAGTTGCACAGGTGCCTTTGCAACTGCCTTTGGAGTGCAGAGGGAACACACTAGCAACAGCAGTCTTTGAGGGAACTGATGGTGGAATGATGGACTCCAAGCACGGGGACCTTGACAGACAAGCATTTCCCAGGAATATGGCAGGTGAGGATCAGTAATTTAATTGTGACATCTCTCTCTCTGCTGCTACATGCAAATCCCACAGCTTTTGCTTGTATACCCTGCTGCATTGCTAGCAGGTGAGATGTAGCATTCCCTGGACTGCTGCCTCTGCAAGCAACAAAAGCCCTCAAATCTCATCTGAGTATTTGAGTAAGAGCTAGTTATCATTTTCTCTTACCTTGACACAAACTGTGCCATCCTTTTTCAACTCTCTTTGTACATTTCTTGTTTTCCTTGTGATCTTTCTGCAGTGTTCTAACAGAACTGTACCTGCCTATCATATCAGTGAAATTCATCAGACTGAATATTCTGCGTAAAACACAGTTTTTGAGTTTGCCTAAGTAATAAATATAACTTATTTAAGATAAAATTATTGTTCATTTATTAATAAAAATAGTGCTGTAATATGTAAAATAAGCTTCAAACACTTATATAACATGAATATGTATTTCACACACAAACTATTGAATTTAAAAAAATTTCTCAGACCCCACCCTTTTTTGAAGGTGAAAGGAAGTTTGGTTTCGAGCAGCCAGAGTTCATCACTTAGGTAGAAGACAAAGAATGCTTTTTAAAAATTAATATAAGGACCAACATTTTTCTGTTGCTTATAAACCTAAAAACTAGATGGCAGCAAGAGAGAGAAAGAGACTTTTGAAAAATAAGTTTGATGATTTTGGCATCATCCTTCAAATTGCTGTTCTCATAACAAAGACTTAAGCTATAACTCGGGAATGTTACAGAGTGGAATGAGAAAGAACTATTACCCACTCAATAAATCAAAGACAAGTCTCTCAAGTTCTCTACTGGCTCTGCTAAAACATTAATTTTTGTCATCTATGACTCCGCTGAAAAGTTCCATGTTAAGAAGGCTGGTGCATTTTAAGAGGTTTAGATAAGAATACAAATTTTTCTGGTAGAGTAAACAGAAATTATATTGAAAGATTCTTTAGGGCATGTAGTTTGGTATCATGCAAATGCTTTGACCAAGAGGTTAGGGGGACACAAAAATCAACAGGCCAGACATTAATTTATTAAAATCTGAATAATTAGTCTCAAAATACAGTTGTGAATTATTATCAAGCATAAAGACTCTAGGAAATAATTTGTTATTTTCTTCTATTTACTAGAAACAACTTCATAGCATCAGAGGACTGTATATGTTGAAACGGACCACAGTAAGAAATCTGCTCCAATCTTCTATTTAAAGATGAGTGGATGGATAGATAGATAGATAGATGGATGGATGGATGGATGGATGGAAGCAAGTTCAGTGGAATTTTATAGTGGAGTGGCTGATACAACGGAGGGCTGTGCTTCCATTCAGCAGCACCTCAATAGGCTGGAGAGTTGGGAAGTACAGGGTCCTGCACCTGGGGAGGAATAACCCCAAGTACCAGAACAGGCTGGGGGCTGCCCTGCTGGAGAGCAGCTCTGCTGAGAAGGACATGACAGTACTGGTGGGTGACAAACTGAGCACGAGCCAGCAGTGTGTCTGTGGTTAGGAGGGCTAGTGGTATCCTGGGGTGCATCAGGAAGAGTGTGGCCTGCAGATCCAGGAAGGTGAGGCCACAGATGGAGTGTTTTGTCCTGTTCTGGACTCTGCAGTGCAAGGAAGACAAGGAACTATTGGAGAAGATCCAGTGGAGGCCATAAAGATGATGAGGGATCTGGAGTATCTCTCTTATGAGGAGCTAGGCCTGTTTAGTTTGGAGAAGAAAAGACTTAAAGAGGATCTCCTCAATGCATATAAATATCTCAAAGGCAGGTGGCAAGAGGATGGTGCCAGGCTCTTTTCAGTGGTGCACAGTAACAGGATGAGGAGCAATGGCCATAAATCAAAACACAAGAATTTCCACTTCAACATGAGGAAGAACTTCTTTACATGTAGGGTGGCAGTGCACTGGGACAGGCTGCCCAGGGAGGTTATGGACCCCTCTCTGGAGACATTCAAAACCCACCTGGACACAGTCTTGTGTCACCTGCTCCAGGTGATCCTGCCTTGACAGGGAAGTTGAACTGGATGATCTTCAGAGGTTCCTTACAACCCTAAAAATTCTGGGATTTTGTGATTTTTTCCCGATAAATAAAATTACATGTTGGTACGTAAGAAAATATTTCACTATATAAAAGATTCAGCAGAGGATTGTAGCCATGTCCCTCAGGTTTATCATCTAATATTTCAATGGTTAACAAAACAGGGCTTTCATTAACTTTAATAGCTAAACAAGTATCAAAAACTATTTCCGCAGATGATTTGGAATTAGTTCTTTTATTCCCCATGGAACTCTGAAATTTCATAACACACAGGAGAAATTAAAAACAAATAAATTTCTGTGAATATATTAATTAATTAACAAAAGGCAGGAATCTAGACAGTATCTGATGTGGAGGCAGCAGCTAGACCTGAGCTGTAAGTCTTGAAAGTGCAAAATTATCCAGAAAGGCTGACATATGGTGTCAGGGAAAGTTAAATGATTACATAAACCTGGTCTATAACACTGACATGAAAAACATTTTTTGTTCTTAATCTAGCATACAAAACCAGAAAAAATACAATGGCTGGAGACTGAGGGAAACTAGATTTGCATTGGCAATGAGGCATAAATTTGCAGCATTGAAAGTAATTATAAGGAGCAATATAGCATGATTTACAGTGGGTTTGCTATATTAAATCACATTCTAAGCACTAAGCTTTTGTTAAAAAAGGAATTGCTCAAGTGACATTCTATTATGTAAAGGACTCAGCTAGAGGATTGTAGCCAGCTCTTTCTAATTTGTAATCTATTACTTCAGTGTTTAAGAAATTTAGTTATTAATTTTTAAATCAACTAGCTAAGAAAGTATTAGAAGTTATTTCCCTACATGACTTGGAATAAGTTCTTTCATTCCACAAGGAATTCTGAAATTTCATATTGTTCAGTAAAAAACCTGAAGACAAATAAACATCTCAGAAGAATTCAATTAATTAATAAAACCTTTCATTTCAACATTGTCAAAGTATCTCAGATTTCAGCATTCTGTCTCAATTCACTTAAACTCTTGTACTAAAATGTTAAAGAGACTATATTATCTTTACTAAGTCAAATCAAATTGATATAAATATTTCAACACTGTAAAAGAGAAACAGTAGACATTCCCATGCTCCCATCACAGAAAGTTCCAGGAAACATTAGATTTCAAAAGAACTATTGTTCTGGAGAAAGCTGTTCTTCATCAGTCCTGTCTGATGCAGTTAGTTAGCAGCTTATTAAATTCTTGTCAAATTAATACTTTCCAAATCTAACCATTGTTACTGCAGTAAGAGACACCAAGTCTAAGAAGAAATTACAGCATCAACAGGACAACAGAAAAACAATAGACTGACCCACGACTAAAGTGAACTGAGTAATTCTAGTTTCCCTTAGTAATTTTCCCTATTTCTCCATGTTTTTCTTTTTCCATATTCTAATATTTTTCTTTAATCTGTAATTTTGTCCTCTTTGTCATTTCTCTACTGTCTAATTATGCAATAAGTCCTAATATATCCATATATTTGTCTTGCCTTCTTGTCTTCCACAAGCTCCTTTTCCATTCCTCTTTTTTCCAAATCTTGCCAGTCTCCTGCCATTGTCCAACATTCCCCATTGACAACATTCCAGCATTTGGTTAGATTCCTTCTTTTAGTACAGTCATCCCACAGGCTAAGATGGCATTCCATATGTTTTCTGCCCTCCCTACATTCCAGCTGGTATCTCTTTTCCTTTCCATTTTCTAGAAGAAGCAGCCTGACTCTCCTGCTGGGCAGCAGCACCCCAAAAAAAGAAGATGCATGTAACACTGCTGGTCAGTGACCAGGATAAATACAGTGCTCCTGCAGCACAATAGCCTGAATGAGTAATTTGGTACACATTTACAAGCTGACAAGCAGCACGGAGCAAAGAGACAAATGGCCTGTTTTCAGGAGCATTAGACAACAGTTTTATTGGAGGGTTTTTGTTGGCTTGGGGTTTTTTTTTATGTGGTGTTGAATGTGAGTGCTGTTCTTGCTGTGTAATTAGCATCTATAGCCCCTCCACAAGACCTTTCAGAGCAGTATGAGAAGGGCAGCATCAGCTGAGAACATACCAGATTACTGCGAGGAGGACAGTAAGGGAGTCAGAAATTATCCTAGAAGACACATTGTATAGGTATAAGCAGAAAGGAAGCCTCTGCCATTGTCTCAGAAGTACCTAAGGAATGACAGGCTCAGCAAGGCTTGAGATTGGAAGGTGCAGAGAGCTCTTGGGCAGTGCAGGAATGGCTTGGCACTTGTCTTTTGGAGGAGGATGTTACAAACCAGGTCACACTGCACTGTGGTGTTTTGGTGGAGGCTGACCTGTGCCACAGGAGACAGGAATAGATGGAGGCAGCTGCAGCACAAGTTCTAGCATGGAGAGAAAAATCTGAGCTGTGGCATATGAGTGTTTCTGAGGCTGTTTGTAGCTACTAAGTGACCAGCAGGGTCTTAAGGTTTGGTGGTACCTTACCTTAGAAGTAGAATGTTTGAAAAGGACTGATACTAACCTTCAAAAGAGCAGAACCACAGCCCAAATAGCTGTTTAGTGAAGGTCTGACATTAACTGGTAGAGACCCACAAGCAGGTGATAGGTATCACCAGAAAGGACAAGGAAGAGCAGGAGCTGTACCATTGTCCTGCTGCTCCTCCCTCTAAGGTGGGGAAGCAGGACCAGTGCAGGAGCAATTGCAGTCACATCACTGTTAAAGCAAGCTAAAGATCAAGCAGCAGTTCAAAGCAGAACACACTATTTGACTGCCTTACACTGCTCTTTGGCACGAAAAAAAAAGATATAACAACATTTATTTACATCTAGGGAGTCTGGATTTTAATCCAAAGCTTGGATAAAGCTTCTTATTAATAAAGCAGAGGAATAAGATGAAACAAACTATAAATAATGCCTTGGGCTTTCCTCCCCTCTAATTCATTTCCTGAGCTTGCTCCTAGGAATTGGCACTCCGTGGTCCCCAAAGACCTTACCAGAAGAAAAGAGAATAGATGAATGTTAAAACCAGAAGTCAAGACAATGGTTTAATGATAGGAGCTCAGGCCATTGTCGTGGGTTGACACTGGCCAGATGCCAGGCATGCACAAAAGCCACTCACTCACTGCCCTCCAAAAGCTGGACAGAGGGGAGATAATTTAACAAAGGGTTCCTGAGCTGAGATAAGGGCCAGGAGAGAGATTGCTCACCAAATACCATCAAGGGCAACACAGGCTCAGCTTAGAGACATAAAGTGAATTTATTACTAACAAAATCAGACCAGGATAATGAGAAGTAAAATAAGCCCTTAAAAACACCTTCCCACCACCCCTCCCTCTTTCCAGCTCTGCCTCTTACCCCAGCAACACAAGGAGACAGGGAATGGGGGTTACAGTCAGATCATCACCTGAAGCTTCTCCTGCTGCTCAGGGAGAGGAGTCATTGCCCTGCTGCACCATGGGATCTCTCCCACAGGAGACAGTTCTCCATGAACTTCTCCAGTGTGAGTCCATCCCATGGGCAACAGTTCCCTGCAAACTGCTGCAGCATGAGTCCATCCCATGGGCACCAGTCCTCCCCACACTGCTGCAGCGTGGGTCACTCTTCCACAGGGTACAGTCCTCCAAGGACAGGCTGCTCCAGCCTGGGAGCAGGGCCCCTCTCTCCATGGCTCTCCCATGGGGTCACAGCCTCCTCCAGGCATCCACCTGCTCCAGTGTGGGGCTCCTCCATGAGCTGCAGGGGGATTTCTGCATCCCCATGGCCTTCCAGAGGCACAGCTGCTTCATCAGGTCATCACCACAGGCTGCAGGGGAATCTCAGCTCCAGTGCCTGCAGCAGCTCCTCCCCTTCCTTCCTCACTGACCTTGGTGTCTGCAGAGTTGTTCTTCTCACATGTTCTCACTCTGCTCTTCTCTAGTCACAATTAAAACTGCAACACAACTTTTGTTTATCTTTCTTATTAAATCTGTTATCACAGAGGCATTCCCACCATTTCTAATTGATCCAGCCTTGGCCAGTAGCACATCCATCTTGGAGCCACCAGGGATTGGCTCTGGTGGAAGCTTCAAGGAGCTTCTCACAGAAGCCACCTCTATGGCTCCCCCCACTACCAAAAACCAGGCCATGCAAAACCAATAGAGCAATTAAATCCAGACCCCAAATTAATTCCCAGGTGTTCATGCCCTCCCCTTACAGCTAGCAAATTTCTTAGAAATGTCTAAGAAAATTTCTTCATTTTTGGATTTCAATTGTCATGTAATGTTATTAAGTAATTTCATATTTCAAAGCAAAACTTAAAACACAATATATTTTTTAATGGAATAGTTTCTTCCACCTCCCACTCAGCCCCCCTAGACCACAACTAATGTTCCTTACAAAAAAATTCACTTCAAAGAAAATAATTTTTAAAAAGATGGTCATAAGCCAGCGTATCATTAATAATGTCCTTTAAGCTTTTCAAATTTCTTTCTTTTGCTAAGTAATACCATTTCTAATGGAATATATTCATATTTCAGGCAGAAATAAACACTGAGGACAGCTAATAAATTATGTTCTGACAAAAATACTTTATAAAATTCTAGATATACTTTATAAGTGAAGGCAACAAATGCACATATCATACCATTATCTGTAGCTTCTAGCTGATATTTATTGCTTTTCTTTATTGCTTTATGGCTACAATTTAGGTAGCATATTTTATTTAATTTATTTCTTTTCTTTAAATACTTTAAATCTTTAATTATTTTTCATAGACCAGATGCAAAATATCTTTATTAATTGTACTCTTTGCTATTACGTAGTTCTATTGCACTCACTTTTTAAAAAGGTTATTAAAGCAAAATAGACCATGAATTGGCCTGCTGGAAATAAATCTCAGTATAGAAACCCACAGATTAAGACATCTTTAGAAGACAAGGTCAAGAAAATTGAAGGCTTCCCATTTTGCAGTCTTGATCCAGTTACTTCTATTTATCAAGAAATGGAATTTAGTTATAGAAAATTTGTTGTTCATATTTCTGAAACAAACTTCAAGCTGATGGATTTTAATAAACTAGAGTAGTGGTACCAGCTGTACTTGTGGATCCAGAAAAGACCAAAAGACAGGGCATTTCTGTGTGTACAAGCTGTAGATTTTTTTTAAGAATCTGGATTAAAGTATATTTATTAGAAATCAGTGGAAGAAGACAAAGTAAAAAAACCCCGAAGATTAAAAAGGCATTAATTTTTAATTGTAAATCATATCATATTTCAAAATGTAATTAGTGAAATTTAAATTTTCAGCCACTGAAACCAGTCATATTATCCTGTGAAGAGCTAAAAAGTCTCTTTTTCACTTCAAATTTCTTTTCTCTGTGCAGCAACTATAGGTAACCACCTGCAGCTTCCAGTATCTTTTTGGCAAACTGGTTAGGCTGAACTCTGTCCATTTCACAAGCCATCACAAGGCTTGTTTCCCTGGTCCTGAATCCTTTCTTTACCTGACTATTTACTGAGTGTTCTCCAGTATCTCTTTGTCTTTCTTAAGGGCTGGTAAAACTCTTGGTCTTATTAAGGTTGGGTACAACAGATATCAATCATTTCAGAATTAAATCCCATATTGCTCTGTGGAGCTTACAGGTCTGATAGTACAAGCCAATCTTTTTGCTTGAATACTATGTTTCATGGTGCAATATTTTTCTCTCCTTTGATCCAAGAGCATGACACAGACCTATATTCACATTATTGTTTGCCTCCATTACTTCAGAGAAAGTAAAAGCATCCAGAAATCCAGCTTCAAATGCCAGGAGATAAAATTCAGGTATGTTGGTGTTCAATTTTGATGCTCAGCTGGATGAACTAGGCTGTTTGGTAATCTTTAGACAAATGTAAAATTTATGAGATTTTAAAATGCTGACTTTTAAAGGCAACATTGTAAGCACAGTGTACCATGAATACTTTTAGATTTTTTTCATCAAATTCTAAATTTTTTGTGGTTCTTTTTTTTTTTTTCTCTTATCAAAACAAGACAAATACCAAACATTTCCTCCTGAATGAAGGAAATTATTTATGTTTATGGCGTGTTCAACCAAATATAGTTTAAAGTGACAGCCACAGTAAATTACATGCCATGCCCTTTTACACAGCTGGGATGGAGCAGCACTGCTGTGAATAACTGGTGCAGGAAAGCCACAAAACCAATGGACATAGATATTGAATTTCTGTTCTATCTCCAAAAAGTCTCACCTGAAGACCCATTGTTGGCCAGATCTGCCAGATGGAAAATGAGGATAGCTGGGTAGGTTGGCACATCACAGAATACAATTCTAGAGCCAGTGCCACAGAACATGGACATGCCAGTATGTTCTTAGAACAAGGCAAATGGTCTTCATTTACCTCTTTTTCCCATTCCTGTGGTTTTGTGGGTTTTTTATATAACAAAATGATGTGATGCTTTCCACTGAAAATGTGCTGAAAAGATTTGGAAATGCTGGTACTCAGAAGACTCTGGTGCTCCTTTTCTCCAGCCAGCTTTCTCTCCTCTCCCACACTGCCTCAAGGACTTTAGCCTGGATATTTCTGATCCAGGACGAAGGATGTGCCAGAAACAAGGCCAAGCAAAGCACAACTGGGCAAACTTGCAATTTGAGAATAAAAAGGTGTGAGAAAATGATAAAGCCTATGAAAATCATGCAAACATTGAAACTTTAAGTAAAAGCTAACAAAAATTTTTGGCAAATATAGTTAACTTCAAATACTGCATTCTGTGAAGAGAAATTTTATTCACACAGGAGCATTTTATTTAATTTGTCCAACTAAAATTATATTCACATATTAGAAATACAGTTTTATCAATATTTTCTCACCAGAAACATTTTAATGTTTCAGAGACTTAAAAAGAGGGGATGAATACACAAATTCCTGTATATATCATAGTACTTAATTATACCATATTTCATACCCAAGTTTTTTCCAATACTGTGAAAAGAAGGGGAAAGGAAAATAAAACAGGTAAAATGAGTTTTAAAAAGGCTGTTATCCAGAATTCAAATGCTCATATACATGTACCATTTTTTCTTTTAGTAAACAGAGAAGCTGGGGTGACTTTGCTGCTGCCATGTCCAGGTGTGAGGCAGGAGGTCAGGACACATCCCTGGGATGGGATCAGATCTCTGGTCCATGTCAGACAGACCCACTGCAGGAAATAAGGATTTTCTATGTGGGCCACACTGTGGGTCTCAAACAGACAATAAAAAGCCAAATTTCAGCCTTTGGCGCATCACTGCATGCAGCTTGGAAGTAGATACTAATTCATTTTGCAGCCCCATGGACACAGATCTCCCTTCTGTGGCACAGGCATGCAGGTCTGCTGGGGGAGAAGGCTGGGCTTGGCATTGCTCTGTGGATTCTCACCACTGGAGCTGAGCCCACATTATTAGTGCAGCTTTTCTCTGATGAGAAAAATAAAATATGGAGAACTCTCCACAGCACATTTTAAAAAAATAGCAAGTAAAGCAGCACTTCAATTTAGGATAGTATATATCTGGCTTTTTAATAATCTGCTTTAGTCCACTGAGACACATAGAACCTTTTGCTTTGTAAATAACAGCATTAAAAAATGAGCGATTAACTCAAACCTTCATTCCAAAGAGAACTAAAAACTTTATTTTATATGCAGACAGTATATCTAAAGGAAGGTCTTATCTGTTTATGGTCCCTGACCTTTAAGATAAGTTACCATTTTGTTTTAAAAAATCTTATAATAATGATGATGAAATAGGTAGCAATTTTAAAGAAATTATTCAGACATTGGCAATGCAAAGAAGGTTTTTTGAATACAGAATTTTCAGAACACCATTGTTTCTCAATAAGCTTCATCTTATATGTTATTATGTTATCTTTCATGGCTGGTTTTTATAAGTTACCTTAGTCATTTATACTTAAGAACTAGCCTTGGATTGCTTGCAGTTTTATCTCTGACATTTTATCTAAGAGAGAAAACCAGAGTTACTCTGATTGCTTATATTCATGTAAGCAGACTCATAGAAACAGTATAATGTAATGATGATTATAAATATTTTAATGGCTGAGGTGTATTTCATCAATCAAAGAATATTCCATATTCTGATTGATGAAAAATTGATAATGATAGTCAACAGTGACTTGTTTATAAACTAAAGAAAATAATATCTCCAGAAATCCACTATTGTTTTCTTATATTGCATAGATGATGAATATAAACACTATAGCGTCCTACCTCATTGCAAAGAATGATGAAAAATAAAATCTCAATACACATGCTTTCATTATTCCACCAAACACTCAGTTGCAAAACAAATGCCTCTCTGGTTTACTGCTAGATTAAGGGCCCACTAGGGCAAGTTCTCCATGCTCAGAACACCCATCGATTTCAATGGCAGCTCCATACACAAAGCATTTCCAGGATCAGCCCTTAATTATTTATCAAAACTACGCCCTGGAGCTCTCAGTGCATTGCAAAGACAAATGGAAGGATTCATGCAATAGATAATAGGGTGCATTTTTCTGCTCTCACAAAATATGTGGATGCTTTTATATAAAAAACTCACCTGCAGCCTGGTGAAAAAGGAGTTTACTGCTGAATAAATTGACCTGGGCAGGTGGAGGACTGGGCTAGCAAGAACAGTATGAAGTTTCAAAAAAAACAAGTGCTAAGTCCTAAACGTGGAATGAAATAACAAAAATCTCTGTACAGGTTAGGAATTGTGTGGTTCAGCCTTGCTGAAAGGGACTGTGGGTCTTGGTAGACAACAAGCTGAACAGGAGTGAGCAGGGCGTTATTGCTGCAGCAAGGGCAAACTGGATCCTGGGCTGCACCTGCAGGAGGGCTACCAGCAAGGGTAGAAATGAGAAACCCCACTCCATCCAGTGTTTGTTAGGCTGTGCTGGGAGTACTGTGTCCATTTCTGGTCCCCAGAATTCAAGAAAGATGCAGACTGACTAGAGAAGGTCCAAATGAAGGCCCCAAAGGTGATCCAAGGGATGGGAGATCAGAGGGACGGAGAATCTGAGGGAACACTGAAGACATTCAGCCTTCTCCCTGAGGAATTAAAGCCCCGGGGAAGACTTGATGACAGTTTTCTGGTACCTAAATGGCAACTCCAGAGAAGACAGATGCTTTATCTTTTTGAGAAGCCACATGGAGGAGACAAGGAGTAAGTACAAGTTGAACCAGGAGAGGTTTCATCTCAATATATTAATTTTTTTGCCATGAAAACATTTGATCACCCATGCATCCTCCCCAGGGATGGCATAGAGCTGCCACCACTCTGGGTATTCATGATGCAATTGTAAAGGATACCAGAAAACCTCGTGTAGACTCCCTTTCCCAAAAAAGGTTGGACCAAATGATCTTTTGAGATCCCTCCCAACTTGGGCTGTTCTTCAATTCTGTAAAGCATTGAAGAACAATGCTTTTGTTTATGCTTTGAATATGCAAAATGCAGGGATGTGCCAGGCATTTGAGGATGCCAGTCGAGGTTCATACCTCCCTCCAATGTGTTTACAGTGGTAAGGCAGGTTTTTTACTTTTTTAAATTCCACTACTGTTTTTTTACTTCTCAGTAAGTGCTCTGCTGGAACACAGTTTAAAATAACAGGACAAGCAGGAACATTTAAAGAAGGGCTTGAATGCTATCATATGGACAGAGGAAGATTTTCTTTAGTCAGGCCAAATACTTCATTAGTTGCCTCAGAGTAGCACCTCTCTTGAAAAGCAGCTGCAACTGCAACTTAGACAAACTTTGCTTTTCCAGAGTATTCAAACAAGACATACAATGTTATTATGAGGTTTGTATTCAGGATTTGCATGAGGATGTACTGTTGATCTCTGCAATACATAAAACTAAAAAATTATTGCAATCAACAGGTCTTTTCATTTTATTTTTTTAAAATTTATTTTATAATAATGCCTTTCCTTAATGATTACAAGGAAATGTAAATTGCATAGACCTTAATCCCTCAATTCTCTTTCGTTTCCATAGAAATTGAGAGTATTTAGAAGAGCACACAACTCATCAGCACCAGCCAGGACTGGGTCACCAGCACCCAGTCATCAAAGACTATTATTGTCACTTGGTCTTCGGAGCAATGGTAAAGGCGTCTACATCTTTTGGTAGTTAAAGATGTCAGAGATGTCAAAGCAATTTAAAATCTTTTGAACCAAATTACAGACTCTGCACGATTTCAGATTCATTTGAAGGACTCATGTACAGTCAGAGATGTACGTAAAGTACTGGCTATCTGGGTTGTAAGAGAAAAAAGAATCCCCAGGGATGCTCTCCATAAGACAGCAAGAAATAGCAGTAGACAGAACTGTATACCCAAGATGTAGAAATCAAAGCATCATTCCCAGCTGTCCATCATGCCAGACATGGGCTGTTTAAGTGTGAAAAGTACTGCTTGCTCAGTTCACTTGTCTCATGGGAACAATTATCTGTCTATGCACAGCAGCCAGATCAGCTGTGTCTCTCTTTGCTGCATTACACATTTTAAACAGAGGACAAGGACTTCCATTTGCACCTTATCCTTACTTTACTGGACCAATATATAGAAGGGTTAACACTAACCCATGGATGCTGGCACACTGCACAGTACACTAGCCTAGTGTATACACCCTTCTTTATTTAGTCATTGAGAAGAAATCAGCCCTCAAAATGCAGTGATTTATGGGTCTGTATCTTGAGAGTTGTAAAGATCTTCCTTTCTAGACAGAAGAAATTAAAATTAAGTTTGCTAACTTAGACCAATCTCTTTTCTGCTTATTTTGTTGATTCCCAGTGCACATCCATGGAGGACATTCTGATTCCTCCTCTATGTGATCTTTCTAAGAGATGTTCCCCTCTCTGACATTAGCTGTGATAGATTTTTTTAGGTCAGGTTCTTTTGGAGTCAGTCTCATCTCTCTAGGCTGTCATGCACTTCATAAAGTCAGGCTGACACGATGTCCTGCACTCCCGTTTGCATCTCTAGATGTGGCCCCAGTCAAAACATGGGTGAAGTAAGAGGAAGGCTCTAATTTGCACTCAGTGGGTATTGGATCAGATCCTGCCTAGAGTACTTCACTTTTCCAGCAAAGGTCACTGAGCTCTAAGAGACTACATGAGCTACCAAATGTCAGGTCAGATTACTTGTTCAGAGCCATCTAGGCTCCTGCTGCTGCTACTCTTTACTTATTTATTTGTTTGTTTGTTTGTTTATTAAAGTCAGCATCTATAGATTTATTAGCCAAAGGAAGAAAAGAACCCATGGGCTCCATTCCCCAGGGATGTATTAAAAGCTCCATTCATTAGCAGCAGCAGCAGCAAGGGCAGTTAATATTTACTTGACACATGTAGGAAAGCGGTGGCATAAAGAACTTAGTCTTAGAATGGTTTACTGCTAGAATTTGAGAGGATTTGTTCTTCACTTATCTCAGTGGATCAGCTGTGAAGTGAGCTGTAAGACTAGAAAATTGCCCTTCAGGTCATCAGAGGAGCTATCAGTCTGTTGGTTCAGCAATTAAAGCAATTAGTTCTAACATGGATTTCGTAGGAACCAAAGCCAAGGCCTTACAAATTACTCATTCAGCTTTTATGTAACACACAGCCATCTCCAGGATTTGATTCTGTTTATCAATAGTTTCATGCAGAGAAGGACCACAGAAATGCACTTATTTAAGTAAAAGTCTATGGATCTTTTGCACCTATTGCTAAATTATTCTAATGCCAGAATAAACCAAACATCTAATTCAGAGTGATAACCTATGCCCTTTCTAGGGTTAATCAAATATTTTTGTAAGACATTAAATAGTAGAGAAACAATTTTCAGATTCTAGTGATATAAATTGTTTGTTGTCCCATGGCTCAATCCTAGATATCAACGAAACCACAAGCCCTTTGATACAAATTTTACTCACTGAAATGCAATTTTTTTCTCCCAGAAATCAGCCCTCTCTCAGGAAAAATCCCAGGTTTGGCTTGTTTTGGAAGGGACACCTCTCTGGGAATAATTTTCTCTTCATGTATTGAAGATTTCCAACCAGAGAGCTACAGCTGAGCACATCTTTTTTTACATTCCTCAAAAAATGGCAGTATGGCCTGAAGACAATTTACTTTGCATCTTGTCCTCTCTAGGATCACTTCCCTGGGAACCACAAAAGAGGTTGAAACCTGAGAAATTTCCTGTCAGCAGAGCTCACATTATGTTTCAATGTAGAGGCAGAGATCCTTCAACAATTTCTGCCAGCAGCCATTTAATATCCTTAGCCTTTGTAAAAAAACATCATTTTGTTGTTCTCTGAAGGGAGGAGGGAAGGAGTAGATTATGTAAGTATAAATATGTTATATTTAGTTACAAAGTACATGAAGGGGAAAACAGAGGGGAAATAAAGATAAGAGAGTGATGGTAGACTAATAAATAATTATTCTAACATCAGGTTGCCAAGTCAAAATGACTTCATGCTAAATATTAACTTTTGAATTTATTTGATGTGAACTTCATCTTTATCTCTGCCATTTATACTAAGTGAGGCAGATATTTTTATACTGAACAGTCTCCATTAGGAGACATCACTGAAGAGATTCTGTTAAGCCTTGTGGAATTATTACAGTTATACCCCAAACACAACACTGGAAGTTCTGAAGGAAGAAAGGAAAGAACAGAAAAAAATATTATGTCTTTCTATGTACCAGAAGGTTTTGAATGAATTCCAGGGAGAATGAGGCATGTTTTCTGAATAGCATGCAATCCTGAAAAACATTTGCTTAGATAACTGGTGGGTAAATCACTACTAGAGCAAGGAATAATGATTCTGGTAGGAATTAGGTGATTTTAATAACAGACACATTACTGCTCTTGATATGCTGGTAACACAATGTAAATGAGACTAGGGAAAACCGACACAACTTTATTAAAAAAAAAAAAAAAAGAAAAAGAAAAATATATTGGCCTCAAGGAAACCTAGATGGGAGGGATACAGGCATCCTTTTGCAAATAGGCTGATATATTTTCAGATGCTCCCATCCTTAGACACCCTCCTCAAAAGCTGGTTGCTGACCCCTGGGGCAGGCTGCAGAGGGGATTTACATCTCTCCGGGTTCATTTACATTTCCTTTACAGGGAGTTTGTGCCAATATGAGAAATGATGAACTAAAAAGGCTGCAAAGGATAACTGACTGGACTAGGGAAGCTTCAAGGAGAGAGGCACTTTTTATTGCTAAGGCTGCTGGACTAGCACTACTTTGGGTGGAGTGATAGAGAGGGCATCTGCAGGGAATACAATATTAAGCCCCTTCATACACATTCACCATATTCGCTCTGTCGCTGCTCATCCTCACCTGCTTGCTCACCTCCCTGACGAGCAACTGTGCTGCCCATGAGTAATCAGAACTGTATTGTTTTCAATGGAAAAATTCTATCACCTCCTAATGGAACTGTGCCTGGATCTTCAGCTATGAGCAGATTTCAGCACCAGTTTACTGATAGTTGATACCAGCAAAAATATAGTAGCCAGTCTCCTGGTCATCCAGTATTTCATAATTGTTTTCCTAACACCATAAAACAATATCCTGTTAAATCCATGCCATGCCAATAGTCTATTTCCAGTTCCCAAAAGGAGCAGGAGAGAAATAACATAAGACTTACAAGTATTCACCTGAAAAACAAATGCAGCCAGGGAGCACTCAAATTAAACAGATAACACTTGGGACTGGGGGGAGGAGTGGAGAATGAAAGTTGGGGCAGCATCAAACAGCACTCACTCTTTTCTTGCAAGTAAATATTAGTAACTAGAAAAGCAGAACAAGGGAAGAAACCTCTAAGAGAGCTAAAGGGTCTTGGTCAGAGCTGTGAAAATTCTGCCTCTCTTTTTTCAAATTGATTGAGAACTACCCAGAGAAAATTGATTTCACCATACACATGTATTTGCAACCCTCAAAATATGAATTGTTCCATAGATTACAAAAGCAGGTAATGTAAAATATAACTATTATTTACTAACACCACCCCCACATTAGAGTTATCTGTGCAATGTCTAGTTGATTCCTTGCCTGCCTAGGAAATCTTCAGCCCCTATAGTTAACAACTGACAAAATGAATAACAGATGTAAATTAATAAAAAAATTACATTAAATCCAGGCAGGTTAACTAATTGCTCAGATTTAGAGTCAAGAGGAGATTTTTTTCCTCCCAGCGCAGATTGACATTGTTTTTGAAGATTGTTCACAGCCTGCAGTGCAGGTGGTGCAGAAACTACTCAAATCCCATAATTTCAAGGCTTTGAACCCTTGTGATACATCCTCCATTACATGCTTTTAGCCTTGTAGCACCACTTAATCTAACCTGGTGATAAACAAAATGAGTAAGTATCACAGGATTTATACAGGGCCCAAATACAGAGCTGTGCTGTTCTGTGTTGCCTGAGGTATCGCTAAATGTCAATTTCAAAAAATGTTTGGGAATCTGTGCCAATCAGCAAATGCTTCTGTCAAGCACTAAAACATCATTTGAAATTGAAGTACTTTCTAATTAAATAGTAAAAATTGGTTTATTGGGATAGGCCTTTGTTTCCTCTTCCCACCATTTTCTAGCAGAAAGAATTTTGGTAGAAAGTATTTGACCAACCAGACTGACACTTTCATCACTGAGAACTCTTTTTTCCCCCTCATTTCACTTTGGTTTCCTGATATCCACTATTGAGCTTTGAAAAGATGCTTAGGTCTTATTTCACACACACAGAGCAATTTCTCATCATGGTCAATGCACCTGGTTTGTGAAAGGCTTAAAGTTTTAAATTTTAAGCTAGGTCATGCTATTCAGGCATATATTTTCTGGTAAGAGTGAGGGTATCATTGTGTTCTGTTTCCTCAGAAGGCAGGAACTATTCAGAAAAGCTCCTCAGGACACTGGATGGTTGAAAAATATGTTGATGTCACTGAATTGGCACCTTTTATGGAATTTTTTTTTCCAAGACCTTTTGTATTTTTCCCTGGGCAAATTATGGAACAGATTTTCCCCTCCTAGAACAGATGATGATCTAGAAGCAAGGACACTCATTGAGGACACAAAAGCCTCATGTTCACCTAAGGTAGTCCAAGCAAAGGTTGAAACTTGCTTCAACTACATCTCAGCATCCCTTAAAAATCACAGCATTAACCATTCTTAGGAATGCTTATTATCCACTAGAAAGCTGATATTGTCCATTTACTATATAATCTAGAAAGCTTACATTATCCACAGATTAAAGAAAATGTTGTGATTTTGTGCCACCTGGGAACAGCCACTGATGATGAAAGCTCTATATTTTGTGGAAAACAGTAGATTGCAATAGTTCATAACACTGAGTCTCACAGGCCCATCCAGTCCCACAGCCCAATCCACCACTCAGCAGAGTTTATGCAGCCTTTCAAGCTAGAACAAACCATGTGCAGATTTTTATAGAGAGCCTACCACAGTGATCCAACATGTCATATACAGACCCCTCCGAAACAGCTGTGGCTGCTCTGTATTGCTGCTTCTACAACTGGCTTGAGCTGGAAACCAGGACATTTCACTCTGGTTCAGTCCTTCCTTTTTATTCGCACCCCTGATTCCTATTGAAAGAATTTAAATTCCTCCCTTTTAACATTTCCTCATAATTCAGCTTCATTGCATAAGACTCAAATTTTCTGTCCACTTACTCTAGAATGCTGAATGCTTTAGAGGAAGCCAGATAATTTTCCAGGCACTTCTGAGCATGTTCTTCAAGACTGTAACATTTTAATTATGATGCTGGAAAAAACATCCATAAGAGGAAGCTTTGTCAGCACTGTGAGGCAACAGAGGAACAATTTTGTTAAATGTCCTTCTCAATTCAAATTAGGAAAAAAAATTGCCAGCATCAATTTGTAATGCAAAATGCCAACACAGATAAGCATGAATACATGTGCACACATGCACAAAAGTTTATATATCAATACATTTGTATGTGTCCATGTTCACACATATTCTAAATGTGTGTATAAATATGTATTTTATATTTATATGTATACACACACGAATATTTGTTTGTGCTTGTAGTGAGCTCGTTAAGGATGGATCTATTTCTGCCTGGCCAACTCCTTCAGCAAAAGCCATAGAGCTGTGGCATTCATTCCCTGAGATGTGCATATATCTCTTACCGTGTGACAGTCCCCCACGTCCCACATGGCTTTTGTGGTGGGAATTCCATATCCAATAACTGTCAAGAGCTGTTAGGGAGGGCATGAAATCCGTGCTGCATCTGACAGCCCAGCAGTCTTCAGATAGCTGGAATTGCAATCGATAGCTAACAAATGGCCATTCCACTTACAGTATAATGAGCCCTGTCTGAGCCTGCTTTTCCCACAGAGATGCAGGCACTAATTCTAAGACCATTATCTCCTTCAGCTGGTCATAATGACAGTTAAAACATGTAATAACATTTAAAACACAGACTGTAATTTCTTTTTCTCTGTTCAGAATTTGTACTTGGCCAGCAAATGGCTTAATGAACCAGTTTTGGAGACTTTCTAATTACCAGCTATCCCTGGAGGATTTATTTTTTTGTTTGATTTTATTATGCTGGAAGTCACTAGATTAGAATTTAGTTTGTCTGCTCTTAGAAACATTCTTCCTTCTGCAGCTGAAATAGATTGCATCTTACACTAGGTACTAAGGCAGCACTCTAAACAGATTCAAAGTCACTCTCACTGGCTTTCTCATAAGTCTCTGCAGCTCTGTCAGAGCGTAGCTGGGTCAGTTCGCTAGGCTGGACTAATTGTTTTTCTTTGGTAGTATTTTAGTTCTGGGTCAAAAAACGTACTTGCAATCTCCAGTTTTTCTGGTTTCAACTACAGTCCTTTAAATTCTGAGAGAGAGCTAGGAGGAATCACTACATATGGTACATTAGATTTATTTTATACTTGACTCCCCAGGGTCAGACTGAACCCTGGATTTTAATTTGAGCCTGCTTTTTTTTTTTTTTTTTTTTTTTTTTTTTTTTTACAGCTAGTTGCTGTTTTTCCATCACATATAAAGAGCAGGATAAAAACCCAAAACTCCTTGTGATTAGGATCAAATCACAATCTCTTTATGAGTGACAGCAGGGGGTTTTTTATCAGTTCCAGGGTGATGCTGACAATCTGCTTGCTCTTGGGATTCAGGCTCTGCTCCTTTCAGTCTGCAGAAGGCTGGAGCACAGGTTTGCACTCTTCTCCTAGGTAAGGACTTTTTCAGACAGCTAGAGGAAGACTTTTGCTCTCAGGCTCTGGTTCATATGGGAAGCTTTAACCACTCCAGTGTCAGCAAAAGGTCAGCACAGCAGGACACAGGCAGTCCAGGAGGTCTCTGGATGGTGTTGATGGGAACTTCCTCACATACACAGGTGATTAAGAAGCTATTGAGAGGAGATGCTCTGCTAAACTGCATGAATAAAGAACTAGTTAGAGATGTGGAGGCTGGGGGTGGCCTCAGCTGCAGTGGCCATGAAATGATGGAGTTAAAGATCCTAAAAGCAGAGAACAAAAGGAAAAAATCACCACTCTGTACTTCTTCAGGAGAGAAAATTTCATGAATCTTCTGAGAACATCATGACATACAGCCTCAGAAAGATGAGGGGCTCAGTACAGCTGGTTGATTTTAAAAGGTTGCTCTTCACGACTCAGGAACTGTCTATCCCAATGAGCAGGAAATCAAGCAGTGAAGTCAGGAGGCCTGGGTGGATGAACAAGGAGCTTCTGACTACAGTGAAACATTAAAAGCAAGAGTACAAGATACAGGGTCAGATCACCTAGAAGGAATAAAAAGATATCATCTGAGTGGGCAGGAAATTGTAATTGCTGCCAGCTAGGACTCAGTAAAGAGTTTGCTTCTTCTGCCTGAACTGAACAGTGTATCATAATTAGTATTAACTATAGGTCTGTATCCTCACTACTTTTCTGCAGTCTATTGTAGCCTTGAGACAGGATCCTGCAACTACTGCCTTGGCCAACATAGGTGACCTGAGCTGTGTCAGGCACCTAATAATGCTCAAATGCTCTGGCTGGAATAACCAGAGCATATCCACAGTGTATTATTTCAGCTGCTCCTTTGCAAAGCTACAGTTTTAATTTCATGTTCTACCTAAACCTACAACCTTTCTCTCCTGAGTTCAAATACCTCATCAACTATTACAATAAACATTATCTAATTAAGCTATTTTGGAGATAAGCAGTGAGAGGCAAGTGCTGAGCATCATTAACACTAATTTCAAGGGGTGTGACAGACTGGAGAAATGCCCCGCTAAAGTGTGAACTTGTTTTGGTTATGTCCTTCATTGTTTTGTAATCTTAAACTGGACTACGATTTGTTTTGTTTGTTAGACTAACTGAAAAATTACAAGCTTTGCAGCAGAGAGGACTGTTGTCTTCCACTCCAGTAAATTCTGCCACTGTTTGGTATATCTTACAATGCAGGAAAATCAAACAGTTTCTTCTTTCCCACTTCATTAAGGCAGCAAAATTCCCCTTGATTAAAACTGGGTCATGTCAAATAAACCAGAAGTAATCATTCCGATCGTGTGCTTAATTATGAAGACTGCTGCTTATATTTCAGACCTATAAAAGCATGCCCCAAACAGCTTGGTTTTTGCTGGTGGTATGTACTGATCTAATAAAAGATTAAATTTCTTTTTAGAAAACTGAAGTCACTAATACATTCTTAGGAAGTCATGTCTAGGAAGATACCTTGGTTTTATCAAAGTGTCTGCATTCTTCATGCTACTCTGAATCCTCTTTACATCCCAAATTAAACTCTCTTCGCCCTCCTGTATTAATTCTTTCACTAATCTATTCATTGGAGATTGGAGCTGAAAAAAAGAGCTCTGCCTCAATGCCTGGACTTGGAAATCAGGATCTCCATGAGGCAGACAAGACATCATCTTCTTTTCCAAGTGCTCCTCATAAATTCTGAAACTCCCAAAAATTTTTGGTCAAAATTAAATTAAGATGGAGATTTTAAATGTCCTAAACTTGCACATTTTGTGATATCTGGCAGGGGGACTGAAGATCTTTGTGAGCATCACACTGAAGGACAGGCAGTTGTGAATCACTTTCGAGAAGCCATCTGTCAAAGGCTCCTTTTTGCAGGATCAAACTTGTAGAGCAAATGGAAGGATCTATTAGAAATGGAAGAAAGGCTGTGGACAGGGTTCAGACATCTTGCAGTAAAAAAACTGTGAGAATTTGATGACCATGTGAACAGAAGCTTCAGATTTTCATCGCAGGATCTCTTGTGCTGACCGGTAGTGGTTGCTCTGTGCAGCCACACTGGCAACTCTATGTCCCAAACAGAGCAAAGAGCTCAGAGAGGCTTCTTTGGCTCTGCTTGTGGCAAGAAATATTGTGAAGTCAGTATTTTACAGTCTGATAAAACATTTGTGGAGAGACACGCATTGTATTTTTTTCTGAATTTCAGTTTGAATTTTAATTGTCAGACCACTGGGTGAGCTTGGAGAATGTCTTGTATTAGGCAGTGTTAATAATTATACAAGAAGAAGAATCACAATCAACAGCTATGACCATGTCTCAGGCAATTGCCTTGTGATACTAAAGAAGAAACATGGCAGGGAGGTCAAGACACATTCCCCAAACTCTGATATCTCCAGATTATTTTCAATAGGACAATTTATTTATGGCTGTTGATCTTTGTTTAGGGGGCTAATTTTTTACAAGGTGCAGAATTTCCTTTTTATTCATGGTCTCTACGCTTTGGCAAGGCTGAAGCTGAGTACCTGCCACATAACAAGCATGAATTTAAAGACAATATTTAGAAGCCTGTAAAAAGGTGACCCTGAGACTCTCTCATGACCCATGAATAACAAGTTAGTGTTTGTACCATATTTAATATGAAGATTGTGACCAAGCCATTAACCTTTAGTAGTGGGCACTGAGTAAATGTGTCACATTGTGCAGAAGGCACAGTAAATCTGTGCAAACAGTGCACAGTATGTGGAGTAGCTTCTCAGCTGCAAGCTAAGATAAATGGAAAAATATCTATCTGTTTATCTCTATTCCTTCTAAGTCTGGGGCATTATAAAGCACACTCTCTGAATTCTATCTCATATCTTTACCCTTAAAATGGTTTTTCTTTATTTTTTTGATTGGCAATACTTTATATCCAATGTGAGGATTTATCATTACATTTTAACTTATTCTTTTTACTGCTAACTCTGTATAACTGTAATGGCTGTTGCTCAATTTCAACTGATTGCTGTTGAAAAGCACATTAAAATAGAGCTGAAAATTGAGAATTTAATATGTAAATATTCATTCTAACACCTTGGGCTAAGAAATCAGGTGTTATATGGTTTGATGTCCAAATCCCACCCTTTCTTCTCTCTCAAACTGCTGTATATATTTACAAACTCTCCATCCCCACTCCTGTTTCTAAACTGAGGTCTGAAGGTAGCCTCAGATCCAGCTTTCTTTTAAATATATGGTGCACTAATTTCATTGACAAGATAATCAGTCAGTTTAGGTACTGCACACTTCCATGTGAAAGATTATTGTGAAATATTTAGGAAGCATTCAGAAGTATAACACTGCAATTCAGCTGTGTTGTTCTGAGACTGATATTTGCATCTCAGAAAATGTAGCAGAAATGTCCTCTTGTAGCCTATAAGCAAGTCTCAAAAATTTCCCTTTTTTGTGTCCATCAAAGTTCCCTCCATGACAACACTTCAAAAATTTTTCTTCTGCAAAATGGATTCATCCATGCATTTCATAAATGTATGAACTCACTTAAATAAGCAAGTTACAATGATGAATTGCAGACTTTATAGTTTCCTATGTTGCAGGAACATTGTATTTCTGAATCACATTTTTACAGGAAGCAGACAGATTATTGCTCATTTTTTGAATCTTTTTGCTTATACCCCCCCAAAGGCCATGTCTCACCACTCAGCAACATTTGTTAAACACAAAAGTCTATTTTGATTGTGCCTTTTACTCATAAAAGGATGGAAAACCTTTTAAAACTGTATTAAGTTCTAGCAAATCTTAAATACATCATCACAGACAAGGTACTTTAACTGGAAAGATGAAGTCAGCTTATTTAGAGAGAAATAAGCTACTTTCAGATGCAGGAGGACACTCCTATGTTTGCAGCATTAAATGGAAGGGGAGCAGTGGTCTGGATTATCAAATGTGTTCACTGCCTACAACACTTTTCTGAAGGTGTCAGTCCGATTTAAGAGACTTGGAGTTCCAGACTGGATGTTTGTCAGGTTCCAGGGGGAATGTCAGCAGACACATCTCTGGGCAGAAAAGGCAGTTTCTCCTCCTGGGTAAAATCTTACATACAACATCTGCATACATGCTGCATACATGCTTTGCTGTATTTCCCCCATTAGGTCATTCTTAGATGAAACCTGAGAAATATAGAGAGACTTTTGTTAATCAAATCTGAGCTTTGACTTTCACTACCTCAAAAAATCCATAACTTCAAACCAGGCCACCAAATTCATATAGTGGTTAAAACAGAAGGCATAAAAGCACATACATGAAGTACAAGACATGTAAGTTAATTATTAGAAAGAAACCTGTGGATGAGGTGACAAATACTTGTGATTCTTTCCTTGGACAGAACAGCCAGAAAAAAACATTTGTGAAACCCAGATTCAAAGATACAGGCAATTCATCTCACAAAGATCTTTCCTTGATCCCCTTTGGGAAGCAACAGCTTCTTTCTAGACCTTGCTCAAGTTTGATTGTATTTCAGAGTTTGCAAACACAGCTTTTCATGCAAGAAATGAAAACCTCAAATGCTATGGTATGAAGATCAAGTGATGCAATTCAATGTCCATTACCATAAATTATTCAAATGCATGTTATGTTTTAAGTTGGATTTTACATGATTTTATTCTGTAATTAGCTGTTTGCTATTCTGTAATTGTTGTCATTTTATAGTCAGACTATACTGGCAAATAATCCTATTGCTTAAGTCCTGCATAACAGGAAGCTTAGCATGAAATTTAGGTTTTGTTTCCTACAAAGCACTTGTTGACATAAATCTACATCATACAATAGGCCTGTGCAAAAACTGGGATTTAAAAAGTATATTGTGGACCTAAAGTAGATCTGCAGCTAAGAACACGGTAAAGGTCAAATCACACCCTTTGAATCACTTCTGAATTCATATCAGATTACACCATTTAAAAATGCAAAAACATAAAAATCGTATACATCTCATCTAGTCATTTATTTTAAATAATTCCTGAAGGATTGCTCTTTGTGAATTTGTTTCATTCTTTGCTGAGCTTGTGTATATTTTCAGTATAAAAACCTTTAGGTTCATCTGGTTAATGATATTTTATGTGGATAAACACCCCTTTTCTGCTTGGTTTTGACAAGCCTACTTAATTTTTCATACAATGCTGTCTTCTTAAAACTTCCACCTTCTCCATGCAATTAGTAACTTTAGCATTTTCAAGGTTAAAAAGTATTACCCTGTTTTGGTTTCCTTGTTTCATGTTTCTGATCACATATTCCAACCTTTGTTAATCTTTTTTGGATCAGCAATATGTATATGTTAATTATCCAGTTTTTAATCCAGAAGTTAACAGTCTCTCCTCTCTATTTACAGATCAATTTCCTTAAGTGTTCAGTAAGTGAAAAGACTATTTTAAATCCAAATCTCCTGAGGTCCTTCTCTTTATCTAATTCTTTACTTCAAATAATGCTGAGATTCATGGGAAAATGGCATCTCTTTATGAAAATAAACAAAATGTTCTTAATTATATTTCTCTGTATGTTTTTTATTGTCTCTGTTTTCTGCTACAATTTGATTTATAAATTTTTTAAAATTCCAGTGTGGAAACATAACTTATGCAGAGCAGAAGTGACTTTTATAATTTTTTTTAATTTTACGAATTTGGAATATTTTTATATCAGCTTCCTTAGAACTGTTCCATAAAAGCCACCTGACCCTGCAGTTTATGATCCATTTTATCAGGTTGCACTTAAGATTCTTCTACTGAAAATTCATTTTGAAACAATTCCTGAAATTCAACATCTGTGATGATAAGTTTCAATGTGGGAACCTCGCTTTATGTCCTTTGTAGGAAATACTGGCACAAAGTATTCATATAGGTTTTATGGGAGGTTTTTGGGTTTTGGTTTTTTTTCAGCACACTCAGCATGTTTGCTGACTACACCAATCTGTGCAGTGGTGCTGACAAGCTGGAGGGAAGGGACACATCCAGAGGGACCTTGACACACTTGAGAGGTGGGTCTGTGAGAACCTCATGAAGTTCACCAGCACAACGTGCAAGGTCCTGAATGTGGGTTGGGGCAATCCCAGGAACACCCACTGGCTGGGCTGAGAAGTGACTGAGAGCAGCCCTATGGAGAAGTCCTTGGGGGTGGTGGTTGATGAAAAACTCACCATGAGCCAGCAGTGTGCACTCGCAGCCCAGAAAGCCAAAGGAATCCTGGGCTGCCTCCAAAGGACTGTGGCCAGCAGATTGAGGGAGGAGATTCTGCCCCTCTCTTCTGCTCTTGTGAGATCCCACCTGGAGCAGTTCTGGTGTCCCAATGTGAGAAGGACATGGAGCTGTTGGAGCAAGTGCAGAGGAGGCCACAAAGTTGGAAAGGGGACTGGAGCACCTCTCCTATGAAGACAAGCTGGGAAAGTTTGGGCTATTCAGCCTGGAGAAGAGAAGGTTGAGTGTAGACCTCATGGCAACTTTCCAGTGTCTGAAGGGACCCTACAGGGAAGCTGGAGAGGGACTCTTCATTAGGAACCACAGCAACAGGACAAGGAGGAATGGGTAGAAACTGAAAGATGGCAAATTTAACTTAGATGTCAGGAACAAATTCTTGACTGTGAGGGTGGTGAGATACTGACACAGTTGCCCAGGGAGTCTGTGGGTGCTTCATCCCTGGCAGTGTTCAAAACCAGGTTGGATAAGGCCTTGAGCAACCTGGACTAGTGGGAAGTGTCTCTGCCCACCGCAGGGCGGTTGGAACTAGATGATCTTTAAATTCCCTTCCAACCCTTGACATTCCATGATTCTATGAGGTTTTGCTATGACCTTATTTTTGTGTTTATATCTCATCAAGAAATCTCCAATAAAAACTGGAAAAATTCCTGCATTTGCTTCTCCTGAAGAACTTTCAGTATTTGTTAATGTTTTAAGCAAGTTCTACATCAAAATAATTTTTGTCCTCCCCTATTAAGGCCTTATGCTCAACTAGAGAGTATTTATGCTCCTTTCAAATTTTCTCATTTGGACAAGTCTTCCATTAATTTCTGAAGCGTGACTTAAGTCTAACAGACTCTGTGGTTAATGATGCTAGAATTTTATTTGTCATTTAGATTCTATATGGTTCTTCCAGAATCTTTTTTTTTTTATAAGCAATACATATTTACTCAACATTTCTAGTGTGATATCTGAAATCTTCATGCCACCTACAAGAATTTTATGCTTTTCCACTTTCTTATTCAGGCCCTTTTAATCAAACCAAATAGGTTTTTTTCTCCTCCAATAATGCTGTTTAATTTTAGTGTATTTTTATACTAATGTTGAAGAAACTTTTTTATGATTATGTCTTGAACTTTGTTCTACCTCTTGTTCAGGACTTTATCAAAGGTAAATACCTTTTCTGTCATAGCTTTTTGAAATAACTGTTCCAAGAGACAGGTGTTCATGGTGCCTAAAATTGTTCTCTGTAACACACTCCGTTGTAATGAGTATACTACCTGTGCGTGGCAAAAATGAAACTTGCTGCTATTAGTCATTTCTGCTCTCTAAGCACATAGATTTCCTTTAATGTACCGTAAGTATTGCCCCTATTATGACTGGGTTATCCTGGCTAATACTGTAGGCTAATACCACATTCATTCTCTTTATGTCTGAGAATTCAATCTGGGCAATTCAGTTGGTAAAGAATCTGTAGTTATGATGTTACTCAGATATATTTTCTCTAAGGTGTAATGTCTCTTTGACATCAGTATGATTTATTTTATCATTTGATCAAAAGACTTTAAAAAACCAGTCAGGTAAAATAAGGAATTACAATGGATCAAGCTGAGGTTTAAAGCTGATCTGAAATTTTAAGGTATGATTTCTAATATAGACTTCAATTTTTTGTCATTTATTTAATTTATTAGAATACTAAATTAACTGTTTTTTGAAAGAAAGTACTCAATTTCTAAACTTCTGACTAGATTCAGGTGGAAAAAGATAAAATGCCAGTTCACAAGAATCAAGACACGCATTAAAAACTGACCATTCTAAGCTGGATCTAATAAATCTTGCTGCGTCCAGTAAATCTCACCATATCTACTTTGGACCCCAGTCATACACACTGCTATTCTGTGACTCACATATGTCTTTATTTTACCTTTTGGCTCTTCTATTGCACCTCACTATACAACAGTGGAAAAATGAAATGTCAGAAGATGGCAGTACTTGAAAATTGGTTCTTTGGCCTTTCTAGGGTTTGATTCCTAGATACTCTACTGACTCCCTATGCCTTTTCCCCTTGCTTCTGCCTTTCAGGCCTTTGAATCAAGCTCCATATATATGAAGTAGAGCGAGCAGGAAACTGCCTAGAGAGAATAATAAATAGCATGAGTCACAAGAACTGTCAACACACTACATTTGTGGAGAGGGTTTTGGAGGTTAGCGTGATAGGCTTAACTACTTATTACTGTAAAAGAAAGTAGTGGCAATATTTACTTGGGCAAAATTAAGTTCTGTTCTATTTCTTGTGTATGACTCATCTAGGTATTAATGCTATTCATCCCCTCATTTCTGCAGGAGATATATTTTACAAAACATTTAATACATCAATATGCACTAAGGGAAATGTTCCTGTAATTTATTCCCATCAGGAAGAACACAATTGTGCTTATCATTGTCCTAGATTTTCTCTAGACATTTTGAAAAACTGTAAAGTGTTCTTAAGTCAGAATTAACTCTATCTTGTATTCATTTGGTAGAAAAGAGATCATCAATTTTGTTTCTTGACTAGCAACTCAAAGAGGAAAACAGAATAGATGTGGCAGATACAGAAGGAGTTAATGTGTCAGCATTTTTGAATCATTAATGGACTCCATGAATAGAACCAGGAAAGGTCAAGATTGCCTCAAAACAAAAATAAGTCAGGTTTTTGAAAGGAGAGTTGGTGGTCAACATGAAGCACATGCTCTGATCATTAAGTCTACTGTGGGTGATGCTGGCAGTTTGATGCTATTTGAAATGTAATATTTAACAAAAGCATAGAGAATGATCAAGATTGCTTTTTATTTATTTCCTTGGAATCGATTGTAATGTGGTTGTCCTTGTAAGCTCTGCCCAGAATCTCTTTCGCTGTAATAAATCAAAATAAATTTATAAGGTGTCATGAGGTTAATTTCAGCCAATAATATGACATTAACATGACACAATTCATTTTGTACATGAACTCTAAATCAGCAAATTTTGTAAGTGTGGTTCTGTGTAAATGCCCATTCAGGAAAATTCTTGAGCATATGCTTAGCCATAAATATGCAGTACAATCCTTTAGTGTGGTATAAAGTGAATATATGCCATATGCTTTCCTGAAAAGTATTTAATTTCCAAATTTGACCCTGTAACATATTGCTCAGGATAAATAAGTATCTGGTTCATAGAGATCTATTTTAAAAATGTCAGTGTCGACAAGTAATAAGTGGAGAAGTGAGGCTCCTCTGCAAGTATATTTATTTTAAAACACATTAGGAAAAAACCCAAAGTTTATTATTTGCCTGCTATGAAGTGTTCCAAATCCTGTGATATTTAATTTTCTCTTAAGTCACATTAATCCAAACCCAAGAATTGTAGCACTTAATCTTAACTTTTGCTCATCTGAAACCAAGAAATTGAATACCTAATCTTTCTCTAATATAATTTTAGTCATCAATCCTGTTCTGTACAGGGGTTTTTTGGTTGGTTTTTTTTTGTTGGTTTTTTTGTTGTTGTTGTTTATTTGGGGTTTTGTTTTGTTTTTGTTTTTGCTAGAGACACATGGGGACCAGGTGAGGCTGTTTTTTTAAGCCTCAGGGTGAGAAGGCTGCTCTCTGCTGTTTCCATGTCTGGGTAGACCCTCTTCTTGCCCAAACCCTGGTGGGTTTCTGCATGGGAAGGTTCTAAAGGTTGCCTTCAACCTTGGCTCTCATCTGCAGGCAATCTCAGACCTTGA
This sequence comes from Lichenostomus cassidix, assembly GCF_008360975.1. Classification (NCBI taxonomy): domain Eukaryota; kingdom Metazoa; phylum Chordata; class Aves; order Passeriformes; family Meliphagidae; genus Lichenostomus; species Lichenostomus cassidix. Next base: position 21,888,061 of record NC_139482.1, read on the forward strand.
TAAAGCTTTGGAAAGTGTTTGGCATCTTTAGGTGCAATTAGGAGCAGCTAGACTAACTCTTTGTACATTCTTTGTAAAATCATCAGCACCAAGGAAAATGCCAGCTTGTGTCACCACTCCTCAAGGACAACAAGGTGGCAAGATCCCAGCTAGTGACCAGCTACTCAGGTCAGAGACATCAGCACACTGACATTGCAGCTTTGGAAAATGCTTACAAGTCAACAAGTTAAAGTGAGATTTTGATGATTCATGTTTCTGTGCTAAAGTACAATAATGCATAAAGAGAAGTTGGCTCCTTGGAGAGAGAAACCAGCTTTGACAGTAAGAAGTATTCTCCATTTAATATTTAGCAGTTATGGAGGAAAATGCAAAAAACTGAGGAAAAGTGAATGACCACTTCAGAGGCTATAGTTTTCCAAGACTAAGTTTTTTGGTGGCAATACTGACTTTAAATGCTCCTGCCATCAGTATTTCCCTTTCAGCTATACTGGCACCATGAATTTGATTTGAGAAGTGATATGGCTAAAACTAAATAGGAAAAGTAATCTTTTTGTCTGAAAATTTGCATGACAAAAATTTTCTGTTCCCTAGTCCAGGTCAGAGAAAGAATCCAGTTTCTGCACACCAGGGGGGCACAAAATTGTCATCTAAATCGAGTGCAAATTGTAGAAGGATTCACACTGAAAAAACACCTATACTACACATTAAGCTGCCAGTGTAGACACACTCAGAGTGCATGAGCTTTATTAATGACTGAGCTTTATTCTCTGTCAGATCTCGCCAAATTCATGAAAATCCCCCTGGCTTCTTGTGCACAGAGAACCTTTACCCCAAATATTATTTTGATCAAGGAAGAAATTAATGCATTTAATACCGCAATGTGTTTTATTACTAAGTGGTTAATAAGTATACTGACTGTAAGGCCCGGTGTTAGTCTATAGTTGCCTGATGTGCCATGAAACAAAATCATGAAAATAAGAGCTTTCATTACATACTAGAAATTCTTTATTGGCAGCAAAGGAAAGTTATATTCTCCTATATTTAGCATTTCATGTATTCTATATGCATTTCATCTTAAACACTTTATAACACATAAACCACTGAAAGAGCAAGTTATTGCAATGCCAGCACTGATTATTTTTCATTTCAGATTGAAACAGTACAATAATTTCAGGGAATGCAGTACCACACAATGTTATAGGAAGGACATCTGAATTCCAAGAATACTGCTTGTGAAAAATCCATCCTATGTCGCTTCTGTCAAATTGCTGACTTGATTTGTTGGCTCGAATTTGGGACAGATCACAGTGTGAGTAAAGAGAGAACAGCTCCATCAATGAACAAGTAGAGGAGGAATTAGGTTTAAAACATTCAAGTTTTAAAAAAAAAGGTTTTAAAAGACACCTTGAAAATGCAATCCCAATTGAGTGTCTAAGGTGCATTCTGCTGGGTGGCTGGAGGAGTAGGAGAGGAGGAGACCAAAACAGTGAGCTAGAGGATGGCATTTGTGACCTGATACCCTGTTGTTCCTATATGCTTAAATAAAGTTTAGGAGATCCAGCTGCACTGAGAAATATTAACCAGTTTTTGCAATTTTATATTGCAAGATGGTAAACAATCTTACTGCAGAACAGTGGCAGGAAAATGCCAGCCAGGAGGAGACCACCACCTGGCTCCCATCCTGGGTCCAAGGAAATGAAAGTCTTCCATATGCAGAAAGTAAATCCAACTGTGCTGATAGCCTGAAAACGTTTTGTAACAGTGCTGTCAATATTATTGCTAAAATCCCCCTAAAATCTTAGCAATTAGGCAATTTTTAATAACTTCAGAACATTAGTAAGAACAACACCACATCTCAGTAAGGTAACTCAACCCTTTTGCATTCTGTCTTCTAAGGTATTTGGGCTGCTAGTGCTGCAGCACCATGGCAGGCTTTTTTTTTGTCTGAATCATGTTTTATGTTAACATCAAAACGTTTCTGCATAAATCAGGTTTAATCTTTACTCCTAATAGAACATAAATTTGGAAAGTAAGATGTCTAAAACCAAGAAACTAAATACAGATGCTTGAAAATAGACATGAAGGAGCTATTTTGCGTTTTATAATTTAAATTCACACTTAGCAACAGAACATAGGTTTTAGCTTTTATGAAACGGAGAATGACATGCTTCTTGACAGCAGGAATCACCTGTAAACAATTTGGCTTTTTGCCACAATATGACTTCTCATGAATATTTTTGATAGTAAATTTCCTGCTCCAAAGAGCAAAAAATTACTTTTGCTGAATAGTTTTTTATTAGCTAAATTTTTCTGTGTGATCTCTGATCCAAATCAATACATTCATAAGGTCTTTTAGCGTTTGCAAGAATATAAACAACTGATTGATGAACAAGCCAGTCATGTGATGCCAAAAAATTGGAGTAAATGGAAGATAGGAAATATCCCGATTTATAACTTGGAAATAATACTTTTCACTTGGTACTTTCTATCAGTGTGCAATACCCTTGAAGTCAGAAATATTGATTGCATTTTGCAAGTGAGACTGAAAAATTGGTTTCTTTCTAAGTTGTTCAGGGCTATTACAGGTCCAGACTACAGGAGTAATCCGTAAGGGACATCCTAAGGCTATGAGTTCTCTGATCAGAGCAGTGTACCTGAGTGAGGTGAGCAGGGTGGATCAGGTGATTGTGACAGATGCCACCAACAATCCAGTAACCATCAGAGAAATGTGAGATGGCAGGTGAGGAACCATCAGTCTCAGACAACAGCCCAGATCCACCTACCACTGCTATAAGCAGGGCCCTGAGACCACACCTGTAAAACAAGCTGTTCCTCAATCCTATCCCATCACCTCAGCCCCATGCAGCCATCAACCCATCCTGTGCAGCTACAAGAAAACAACAGGGTCCAGGTAGTTTGGGGACAATGCTGGATCTGCTTCCAAGCTGAAGGATGGGTGGTACTCATAGTCTCAAGGTCTTGATGTAGGACAAAATGAAGCCTGAACTACACCCACAAGAGAACACAGCTACTCTGTGTCAGCAGAGCTGAGACTTGACTCACATGCAAGTGTCCTCTGGTGCTGCCAGTTGTTTAGTCTTCAATTACAAAGCTGCTATTGCCGAAACAGGGGCAGCAGTATAAGAGTTGTTATGAAATCTTACGCTGGGAGGTGTCAGGAATCCTTCACTGCCCTTTGCTCCCACTGGAAGCTGAAAGAACTTTACCACTTTTGAAGAAAATACTGCACAACCTCCTGCCTTTTGCAAGACAAAGAACTATATGAAGGCAAAAAGGCATTTTCTGTCCAAAAGTGAAGCAGGTAGGAAAGAAGCTTTTGCTTATAGCAAAGCTTTGTGATAGTTAACCAGATTAATGCAGCTTTTTGCTCTCTGCTGCACTGCCAGGAGTTTCATAGCCAACAGAGTCTCACGTTGTGAGTCTGGGCTGAATGTAAGTGTAACTGGTTACCGACAGTCCATTAGTCCAGTTGGATACCACAGGATGACTGAAGAATGTGCACCATATAGTAGCCTATTGGTACACTGCAGGCCATGAGGGAAGGGCGGTGGAGGGAGCATTTTAAAAGGTCTCTGTGCTCTTCCTACTCCTGAGCCTGGCAGCATCTGAATTTATCTTTGGTACGACCTCAAATCTCCTTGCAGTTGCTTTGACCTTTTTGAGGTTGCTCACAAGCCACAGGATAATAGCTCAAATCACCACTTTTTTCTGTTTCTTCCATCTGCCTTCTCTAGACGAATCTTCCTCGCAAAACTCAGACTAACCCCAAACTTTGTGACTGGAGCCATAGGTACTGTCTGCATTAGTTTCCTTGGCAGACAAAAGCAATTAAAAAAAATGAAATGAAAAAGAAAAACAAGCCTCATCAAAAATGGAAGTACTTTGTTCTGCCTAGAATGGAAAAAAGGAAGGTGATTCAGATAGGTAGAAAAGAGTAAGGAGAGCCAAAATGGTTGCTTCCCAGGCCTTGCAGGCAGTCCAGTTAGAGATGCAAACAAGAGCTATGATCCAGCTCTTCAGTCCCAGCTACTACTCATATAAGATTATAATGTTTGCAAACACAACACAAACTTAGAAACTATGTGGGAAATAAGGTTGGTACTTACACCCAGAAGAAATCACAAGCTTCTCACTGATAGCTCAAGAGCAGAAATAGAAGCAAAATTTCCTATGGATTTGTCATTCGGCTCCAGTTAACAGTATGACAGCATGTTAGTAATGGCTGCTTTGCTCATTTCTGCCAAGGGAATTCCACAATCTGTTCTACATGGGCCTCAGAGTCCTCCAGGTTAATCTAATGCATGATCTCCAGCCTGAAAAGCTTAAATACTCACAGCTCTTCTCCCCAAGAAACAAACATATAATCAAATCTTATGCTTCAGGGAATAAGCTGATGGCTGCAGGCTCGGCAAGGAATACTTCTATTTTATGGCTTTGCACAAATTGTGGGGTTTGCCTTTTCTCTGAAGCATGACGCATTAGCTACTGCTGGATGCAGAATACCAGGCTTAATAAAGCAATGTTCAGAGCTAGCTAGCAGAGTCTGTGCTTTTATGTTTTTGTCAGCAGCACTCTGGTTTTTGCTCTAAATTTTGAGGCAAGAGAGAACTAATAATTGGCAGCACTGTTTGTGGTGGTATGTCTGAGAGCAGACACTCTGAAAATGACATTCCCTGTAAAGCAAACATGACTGATTATCTGTGGATCATACCTATACCTGGGATCTCCTTCAGGATCAGAGGATGTGCTGCACGTAAATAGAAGCACAGCTTTCATGTAATGAGCAGATCAAACGAGCAGATCTCACCTAGCATTTTATAGCTCTCCCATTACTATTTTATGGGCCAGCAACCAGGTTGTCCTTATAGCACTGAAAGTAATGCAATTGCTGTTTGGCTTGCAGACATCTGATGCAGTGCAAGTGAATACAAAAGGCTTTTCCATGGGAATAGAAATGCAGTGGTAAAAATACCTGCTGCACAGGTGGGCTCTCCTCAGTGAGGCAGCCTGCCCTCTTTGTCTCACAATTGATGCTCAGAAGGTAGCAATTCTGACTCATTTCCACAAAATTAGGTTTCATTCCACCTTTACCCCTTCCCTATAAATTCTACATAGTGTCAGGACAAAATGTGGAGCCCAGAAAAGACACTGCAGCTAAATTATCTCAAGCAAGGGAAAAGCCTTGAATATTTTACAGGACTGAGTGGCCCTGCAGATTGTGTTAGTCATAAACAAGCACAATGCGAACTCACATCTGGGTTCTCAGCTTCTAAATACACTGAAACTGCCAAGGCAACAGATGAGATTTTCCCATCAATAGCCATTGAGCAGACACTTATTCTGTGATCAGTTTTAGACCAAGAAGAAGTAATATGGCCTTGTCACATGTAAAGCTCACGATTAGAAATAAACAGCCTCCACTTTGTGCCAATCCTCTTAAAGAAGCATGGCCACTTAAGCTGACAGCAATAACAAAAGAGCAGAGAAATGACTTGACCTGCAGGTTCATTTAATAGTTGAGTAAATACAGGGGCAGCTTTTTGGTAGAAAGCCAGGTTTGCTAAAAGAAAACTGCAACTGAGCATGTTCAAACTGTCTCTTCAGCTGCATTTAAATTGATTTTCCTTTTAAATTCTGAATGTTTAGTGCAGTTAATTAATCTTCTAGTTCCCTTTCAGCTGGCATCTTTGGAAGTGGAACTAGGAACAAAACATCCCCTGGAAACTACAGTGAGGCTCTCAGAAGATTATCTACAGATCTTCGCTCTCTCTAGGTAATTACTGGGGAACCTCTGAAACTGCTGTTGGACAGGAGAGAGATGGCACCATAGCTCATCTCTGCAACAGCCAGAACAGCCATCAGGAACCTCAGCTCAGGAAGCACTTCATCAGGAAGATGATTACCCTGTTTTTCCTCTGTCTAGCTCTTTCATGCATCTGATGCCTGTGATCCCACAGTAGATGCTGGAAGTTGACCAGGACAGGTGAGGTTCCCAAGGCAGAGGTGAGCAGTGCCAGGCACAGAGCAGCTCCGACACTGAGTGCCGGTCTGCAGTACACAGGGGAGAGATCATAACAACAGCAAAGAGGAACATCCCAGAAAACTGTCAAAAGACACAGCTGACAGCAACATGCAGTGGACAATGCAAAGAGCCTCATAAGTGCAGCATAAGAGTAAGAAAATAGTTAATAATTAAAAAACACAGCTTCTAATTTCCCAGTTTGTAGTGAGAGAGGAACAGGTGGAATTAAGACAGCAACATGCAGAGGATGGAATGCAATTCAAATAGTAGGACCCAGGACGGGAAAAACAAAACCAAATGATTTATGGTTCTGATTCCCAAGTGATAAGAATGAACATAATAAAAGAAGAATAGTAAAACTAGTTAGACAGGAGAACAAATCACCTTGATACCAATTTGTAAAATAAATAACTTTTTCAATAAAAATTGAAACTGGAAAAAAAGTGCATTTTCACACATAGCTCAGAGATCACATAAATGCCAAGTGACATGACAGTTGCTGAAATAAATGCTCTTTTTATGAACAGCAGAGCAGTAAAGCAGGCAAAATAGATGCATAAAATGGGTAAATTTCCAGTGTATTAGTTATTGCTGCCTCTGAGCTGCAGTAAATTACAAACTCATTTTTTACTTTTTTTGTGTTCATGAATACATTTTTGGGACTGGTTTTCCACCCCCTTCTTTCACAATTCCATTTTTCAGAGATTTATATTCTTCTTTAAAGTCTATAAATAAAAAGTATCCAGGTCTTTTCCATGTGAAGGAAGAGAGCTGAAAACTCAGAACAAACAATTTATTATACATTTCTGAACTTTCGTTGCATAAATTCTGCTATCTGTGAACATACTGCTTCCATAAAACTTGGTTTTGTCTGGATATTTTTCCCCTTACAAATGAAATCTAAAATAAGTTTAAAAAAAACAACATGGACTAACCCACCCTGCGGTTTTCTCCTTCATTTTTTGTTTCTTGTTTATACTAAAGAATCACAGTGTGTTCTTCTTATTTACTGTTCACTATACCGATAAATAAAGGATGCAAGATTATCTGGACAGAATGGACTGGAGTAGAAGAGATGAAAGATTTATTTTAAATACAAGTCGGCTGTTCCCAGCTGAAAGGAGGAAACTAGTCAGTGACTTTGAAAGTGAATAGAGTAAGTGCCACAGAAAAAATGTTAAACTCTGACTCTACTTGCACCCTCTACTATCCCTCCCAAAAATAAAACAACAAACACACACCTTGAAAAAATAAGTAAAATTAGGGATTATTAAATTCAGATATGTCTTTGCTTTCATCACCTTGGTGCAAAAGTCTATCCTGCTTTGCATCCACGTGGTGCTCATTTTTGCAGTGAGGTAAATAAGCATGCAGAGAGGACAGCAAACAGGAACCAGAGACAGAGTTTTTCAGTACATTTATGAGTTCATACATACAAATACAAGGGGGAGTTAACTACCTACTGTACTTATATATAAGATAATGCCTAAAGCTGCAACTCAGGGACATAAGGGTAATGTCTGAAACTAATGTCTCTGGTGTAATCCAAAATTGCATGCCAATGTCTACACTTATTTTCAAGTCAAAACGAGGGACCTAAATCCTGTGACACTCTACTAATGCAGAAGAGCAATTGTCCGTTTAACCACCCAAATATACCTGTTTTACACAGCCGATTCCTGGTATAGATTCATTCCATTTCTTGATTACTGTGGGCTCACAATCAAGATATATTACCCAGACTGGATAAATCTTTTTTTTTTATTTAATGTCTCAATCACACTATTCAGGATTTATCCAGAACAGATCAATGTACTCAAGACCTATCTAATCTAGATGCCTGATTAATGTGTAGTTCTGTGACTTTTGCATGAAATTCAAAACAGGCATCCAAATCATCCAGCAACAGAAAAAAAAAAAGCCCAGCAAAGTTAAAAACAACCTGCTAGTTTTCATTAAAAAATTTCATTCACATTAGCATAAAATTAATCAAGTGAAATAAGAAACTTTTCAAGCTTCAAGGATTTATTTTTTCCTTCACAAACCAGTGCCCCAGGTCTTTTTTACCCTTACTGATCAACAGATCTGGTAAGTGTACTGCCAGTCCTCTACCCATGGAGATGATAGAGTTGAAAAAGAGAAGAGCAAGGTCTAAGAACATTTTTATTGAAGACTCACAAGGCACTCTTTGATGGGCTCTGCATTGAACACACATCCAAAGGCACCCCATTCCTGACAGTCAGTGAAGGACAGCTGATTATGTGCCTTTTCTTTTCTCTGGCTGCAGAGTACAAATAGAGCTGAGACTTGACATTCAAGCCAGAGCTGGTATCAGTTTTCAGTTATTGTTGGTTCAGACTGATGTTCACCTCCATACCCTATTAAGGGCAAACACTGGACTCTGTTGCCCACATAATTTTGCTGCTTAGCAGTTTGAGGTTTTTCTTGCTTGCTTATTCCTCTAATTTTCATTCTAGTTTGCTATGAATTATAAATCTTATAAGAAAGCCCATCCAGGAAACTGTGGGCTTTGCCTGGGTGTTATTTAGGCTGTGCTTTCAAATGTCTGTCTTTTTAAATGGGAAATAAACAGTGTGGCTAACTGTAGTTAATAACAAGGAGACAAAACCATTTTTTTCTTTGTTGTGTGACTCCAAATAAGTTATGTTTTATTTTCTCCTGACAGCCATGAATCACACATGAGTCGTGAAATCTTTTCAACAATATGACCATCAATCACAGGGTAAATTAGATGGGGGAATCTACAGGTTCAGTAAAGTTGATTCCCAGAAGTATTAAATTCATCATAGCCTTAAAATAACATTACAATCTAATTTTTTTAAATTTTCTCCCCCCAGACCAGATGACTGTTGCCTCCTATAACTTAAAGAAAATTTATGAGAAATTAAAACTTCTTTCAACCTTATTGCTTTTAATGATTGTTTTTCTTACCTGTTTGAGTCTTTTAATTAGCTGTCTTTAACCACTTCATGCAGTTCATTCTTCCTTTCTCAAATCCTGAAGCTATACAGCAAAGCAGCTACCTGATGGGTAGAATTGTAAAATTCATGGTCTGGGATGTACTAGTAATGTCTCTCACGTCACAATTTTCAATATTTAGAAGCATCATAAGGTCTTAGAGGTAACTGTGCTGGTGAACAAAATACAGTTATTTTTGTTTGTATGTAAAATGATGTCTCCATTCACACTGAAATTCCTGGGCATTAGACAATGGAAAGTACTGGCAATATTTGTGAAATTCACAAGATCTGTCTCTATTATTCATTCTCACCACATTTAAAATAATTAGATACTTCATCTACAGTGAAAGATAAGAAACAAAGAAACTTTCCAAGTTACAGATTCTCCTCTAAGGATGCATAATTAAAGTCCAGGTTATCTAAGATATATGGATCTGTCATTTCAGGAATATATTCAAAATATTATTCCTTAAAAGTTTCAAATTTCATTAATTCAGTGTTGAGTGATAATAGATGGATGGAACATCAGAGATTTTCATGGCAATTGAAGACATCAGCTGGGAACAGCATGTGTTGTTCAGCAGTTGGATATTCTTCAGGAGGGAAGGCATCTTTAGACATCATTCTATCTTATGCTATGAAGACTTTTTAACCCAAAGTTTGAAATTAAATAAAAATGGCAAGATAGAGCAATTTCAGTTCTTCTTGGATAATCTTTTCAAAACCATGTTCTATTTGGTGTGATTCTACCTATTAAAAAAAATAGCAAGAGGAAAAGGATTGATAAAAGGTTCTGGGTGATGAAAAATAATTTTGTTCAATTTCCAGAATCTGATTCAATGAAAATAGCAAATTAGATCATCCCATCCCAGCATGGTTCCTTATTAGTTGAAACTGCAGGGTCACTGTGAACACTATGAAGGGAAGCAGAGAAAGGCTATCCATCATAACAGCAAAGACAGACTGTGATATTCATTGAATAATCATTGCAAAATACCTGATTCCTGTGCATTGCACAAAATCAGATATGACTCCCTTTCTGTTTTCCTCCATTACTGGATATAGACCTGTGCATAAATCCAATTAGACCTTGTTTTACACTTTTAAGATAATGTTCTCCCATGACATCCAAAAGTAAACTAGATAAGGTGTGTACTTCAGAGTTAGTTTATCACCTAAACCAGATCTAACCAGAAGGCTGTTTAGTTGCAGTGTGCTCTATGCTGGGATGAAGGTTGTCCTGAAAGTGTGTGAGGGAGTGGAAATAATTTGGTTTCCTTCTCATTCCTTTTGCACAGTTCCAAATGTCAATCACAAAAGCAGATGTAAAGAATGAATGACTAAAAAAAAAAAATAAGCTTTACAAAGCTTTATTCAGACTTTACTCTTTTTTTACTTATTTATAAAGTTGTTATGAATTTCTGAAGTCATTTCTATTTGGTTTATTTTAGAAATTTAAATCTGGAATTATAGAGGCTAGAGAACTGGGAATATGAGATCATAAGAAATGAGAGAATGAGAAATTAGCCATTCCTTGGCTGAATGATTACACTTGCGTTTTGACATGACTTTGGTAGCAATTAATGATTTTTAATGTCAGGCTCTTGAAAAAATATTAAAGAATGAACACACTCCAGTAGGAGACACAGGTAAAAAAAAAATAAAACACATTCTGTAGGGCCACACATAGTCATGAAAACAAAGGCACATAATGCAATAATTGACATACCGTTACTTGCAGAAAAAAACTGAACATGGTGTTTTTCTTCTTCTACTGCTTCATCTGTTAAAGGAATCCAAAATGTGACAGCAAATAGCATACAAATCTTAAATAAATGAGATTACCTGAAAATAAAAATTGGGTTTTCATGTCTACAGATGCTAAGACAGGGAGAAATCTTAACCAGAGTGGTTTTGCTGAGGTCAGATCTGATAAGAGTTCTTCGCAGCAGTCCTGACTTCTCGTTGATGGTGGAAGAAAAAAGGACAACTGTTACATGTGCCCTTCAAGGAAGACATGACAGGCTAATTTAGGAACAGTTTGGAGACAAAAGAAAAACAGCTGACAGCCATTGATCACTACTCCAAGAGAAACTAAATTAGGCATTCTGAGAAGCAGAGAATATCTGCCAAGAACAAGGGGACCAGGAGACTGACAGGTTGATTTGCTTCAGGCCAGTTTTCAGATGGGGCTAGCCAGTGTAATGAGGTAAGCAAGCAGTTTTTGAAGAAGCTTGACCATCGAAAGACCTACAGTTCAGCTTGTCCCAGGGATATTGGTATGAAGTGTGAGAAATCCCTTAATTATTCATAAACAAGAGGCTGTGCTAATGTGTGGGATGAAATAAAAACAAAATCACTTCTGAGTTACTGTCATGGGCAAAACCCATTTAACTTGGCAATTTAGCTTAATTTATTGCTGAGTTATGTAAATATTGACGTATTTATTTGGATTTGGAGATTGGGGGAAGCATAAATAAAATATAAAAAACATTAAAATGTTTAGGGAAAACACACCCTCCTCCTTTCCCAGGCTCAACTTGACTTTAGACTTCTCTCCATCCACTTGATTTCAGTGCAGTGCAGGTAACACTCAGCCACCTTAGTGAGGCAGCAAGGGGTGCTGGGGGCTGTGGTCAGAATATAGCAGTTTATCTCCATTGCTGGTCCACCATGGGCTGCAGTCCCTTTAAAAATATCCTGAGGAAGCTGGTAGCATCTCAGTGCACCAAATGAAAATATAGATATTTTCCTAAGGTTTGTTTGTTGTCAGGTTTTTTTTTGTTTGTTTTTTGGGTTTTTTGTTGTTGTCGTTGTTGGTTTGGATTTTTGGTTTGGTTTGGGGTTTTTAGAGGTTTTGTTTTCTTTTGGGTTTTTTGTTGTTTTGGGGGGATTTTGTGTGGGGTGGGAAAGGAGTTTAGTGGATTTGGGGTTCTTTTGGTGGTGGGATTGTTTTATGGGGCAGGCTATGACTGTTTGTTGGTTTTAGCCAGATGTTCTTTTCTGATTCAAGTTTCTCTTTAAAAACTGAAAGTGTCAGCCTACCTAAGTTCCATGGAGTAAGTCATGCTTTGGTTCACTTTAAAGCTGCATAATATGTATGGCATATTATTGACTCCCTTTTTACCACCCTTGAAACTATAAAAAATCAAAAATAAGGCATTTCAAGGACAGGTCATTTTTAAAAATATCAAGAATAGTTCAACCATTTTAGTGGGTTGTCAGGTCTCTTAATTCATAAATAGTAAGTGGTGAAAATTACAGAAGAAACTGTCTGTATCTCCAATTAAAAGACATTGAATCAGAATTACAGTCTGGAGATAGAATTTTACTAATGCATGTGGGTGAAAACAAATGATAAGAAGTTCTCATTTTCCTGACAATTTTAAGGTCTTGAGAACAAAGATCAAGGTTTTAAATGCAAATAATTTATGTTAAAATATTTTAAAATAAATAAACCACTTAGAAACATCAGTGCTAAATCTGCATTCTACTCACAGTGGATAAAGCTGCAAAAAATAGTTTATAAAATGAAGACATGACCTAAGTTTGGAAACAAATGCAAAGCCTTTTTAGAGGATTTCAAATCTATTGCTGAATTTTTGGCTAATCAAGCATACATGAACAGGGATTTCTGTGTGAAATCTGTGCAGATGGCCTCGTGTCCCATTTGCACAGACAGTGCCAAGTCAGAAGTGTGCAAATATCCTCCCATGAAGAAGTATAAATTAAATGGCACTAAGCTAGTGAACACTTAACTTTTGCAGTATTTGTAATAATAACTACCAGGTACAGGAGTTCTCAGATGTTTTGCTGGCTTCATCACTGAACATTTATTTCAGACCCACTCAATATCTGCATTTCTCGGAGAACAAAATAATTAATTAATCTCAAGTAGAGACTTGAAGACATTTCTAAGACTGCAGTTTAATTTACGTTGTTCAAGTAGCATCCTATTTGTAAAACATATTAGAAAAAATTGCCTAGTCCATTGGACATTACTACTTTTCAATACCAATGAATAAATGAATGAATTTCAATGTCAATGTGTTGACTTTGGAGTGCATGAAATAATTAAAATGAGGTAACACTTTGTGGGCCACTTCCTTGTATTTTGTTTGGTGCAGTGGAAGAAATGCAGAACTTTGTGAGTAATTCTGGCACTTTTCACTACAGCACTTACTGAATATTCTCACTTCCAGGGAATTACTAAGGAATGAATCATGATGGACCAGTACACAAGAGAAATTAAAAGTGTTTATATCCAGGTCTAAAAGTTTCAGAAGAACATCCTCCTAATCTATCTATTTCCTCCTAATCCGCCCATCTCAAAAAGTCTCTAACATCGCTACCCTCCTCATTCTTTTTTTCTCTCTGCATAAGATAAGTGCAGAAATCCTTCTTGAAGACAAAGATTGAGAGCGGAATCACGGATCCTTTCAAATTCACAACAGAACTCCCACAGATGCAACACAACCACAAGATACTTTACTAAAGCTGCATACATAACATAGAATATCAAATAAGTAAAGTTGTGAGAGTCATGAATTTGCCCTATCTGCTCCCTATCTGCACCCTATCAATCCTCCCAATCTCTTCTCCTTCACAAATAAAAGAAGTTTTTAACTTTGCATCATCCTCAAAGAACTTACGTTTTATAGTTTTGCTTCATTTCATAGAAAAAAATCAATTTCATAGAAGATGAAGCCATTCTCAATTTGAAACTGTTTCAAAATGAAGCTAATTTTTAATTTAGAAAACATACATGGAAAACATTTCTCACCTTTTTTTAATATTATCTGCTTCATTCATTTTATCTATTTACCAACTTTGCTCTAATGCATGTGTTCCTTCACTAAGCTTTATTACCAATAAATTTACTACCTGCAAAAACAATTCATCCACTGATATAAATTTTTCTCTTTTCTCAGACTATTGCTTCACAAATAAAAATATTGTCTTCTAAGTCTTCAAGCATATAAATATGCCTAGGTATATTATGCAGTAGTTGATCCATTTTTGTGTATTCTAAATTAAAACTGAAAACACTCTGATGCAGATCTCAATGGCAACTAACATTTCATGCTTTAAGTCACAATCTCTCCCCTTTCATAGCTTTCACCTTAGTTCTGGATTGTGATTTTCTATTCCTATGATCTAGTTCATGGAAACATATACTTCCGACACCTATATCAACAGCTCTCCTAAAAACGTGTTTATTGCATGTGTTAACAAGTGACAAATATAGACCAGAAGTTGTACTATTTTGAGAAATATCCAGTCAGAAACTGTTTTCCTTGAAGTATACAATTTCCCAAGACAGGTGATTTTTGAATTTTATGAAATCAACAACTTGCTACAATGATTCCTGAAGCTTTATGAAAAATTATACTATATGTTATAAACATCCAATATGCCACAAAAATACAGCAGAAAGTTCTCATTAAAATTCTGAATTTCTTTCTGTGATACATTCTAGCGTAAAGTGATGCATTTGTCCATTGATAAAACATAATATTTATGTAAATAGAGCTAATGGTTGTGTAGCACCATAATTCTACTACACACATTGATTACACAGCTATATAAACAAGCACATTTATCTAGATTAAACATCAAGGTTTCAGGAACTGGCAAGCTTTAGGTTGTTAAGTCATTAGCATCCTTCTGTGACAGGATGATTTTTTACAACAGCACACAAGTGTCAGGATATAATATAACAACTTAGCAATTTTTTTTAAACAACCTTTATTACTGACCAGCAAAACACTGTGTAAGTATTCTGTAATTAATTAAAGTAGCTTCATTCACTGAAATGTGTGGTAGATTTTCCAACAGTGTGATTCACATAAGGAGAAACTTTATTTTTGCCAGCACATTTTTTTTAAATTTCTTCCTCATTTTTCTTTCTCCTGCAGTAAAATCAGCTTATACTCTGCCTCCTCCCTTTCTTGCCTTCTGTTTTCGCCAAAATAAAGTAATATTCATTTATTACAGAAGAGTAAATCATGAGGAATCACCAAGCTATTTTTATCTTTTGGCTGTCTGCTAAATGAGACTGGTTGAAGACCCACTGGGGCCAGAGTACTTCTATTCATTTCATGGGGCATTGGCCCTATGCAGTTTTTTAATCAGGGCCAAGTAATTTTACATGTATAAGGTAGTTTACATTAAGAAAATTAAAGGAAGGCTGGTTAGTTGTGTCCCACTTAGAGACACTCATAGTTAATGCAAGACACTGAAGTGTTATCAACTGCTAAAGAAAGGCCTTTTTCAAGGATGACCCTTTGGTAAGTCACAGATATGGCCAGAGGACCCATATGCAGAGGACCCTGCAATATGCAAAATGAGCCAGACTGTTCAGTTTTAGAAGGTGCTGGTGCTCATCTCCCAGCTCAGCTCATCTGAGTGATGCCATTCAGCATCAGTCCAGTTGGTTTTTGACAAGGTGCTAGAGACTAATGGACCTCAAGAGACACTGCTCACAGTAGCCAGTTCCTGACACCAAAATGCTCCTCAGAATGTTCTTAATCAGTAGCCTAAGGGTGCTCAAAATTAGTTCAGTTGGGTAACTATTTAAATTGACCAAAGCCTTTTTCCTGCTGATACAAATGCCATCTGTGTTCACTTGTGGACTGTGCAGGTCTGTAGCAGTGTATCATAGTACAGTCCAGTCTTTAGCATGACACTTTGGAGATTACTGGAACTTATACACTGTGACTCCACTCCCAAGCCCTCTGATTCTACAGCAGAGGCACAGGAGTTTCCTGTCCTCAGCTCGTGCAACCAATTTAATGTACCACACTCTCCTGCCTGTGTAATGTGAGACCTGCCTATCCCTCTCCAGCCCTAAAAAAGAAAAAAGAAATACAAACAACTAAACTCATTCTACTGAAAAGGTTGGGAATGAGGTGACATGAGTATGTAGCTGTCATGTAGAATATAACAAAAAGCAGTGATGACCATGTGTGGGTGTGCAAAGAGAAAACAACATTGGATTGGGAAAACAGCAGTGGATTGTGTTGAGAAATGGGAAAGAAGGGCCACATCCAATTTTTCTGACACAGAATGACTTTAGTTACAGTTTCACAAACAATGACCCATTTTAAAAAGTCAGGAATCAGCAGCAGCAGTCTCAGAAATGATAGGTGTTAATTAAAACTTTATTTTCAGCTTTACCCTATATTTTATAGGCTGACATGCTTCTCAGAAAAAGTTTAAGGGATCAGAACCTGGTGTTGTATTCACACAGCCCCTATGCAATCCTGCAGGCTTATGCACCAAAAAACTTACTTCTAATGTCACAAACACACAAAATGGTTGCATCTCTCTTGCCTCTAACTGGAACATGCAGCCATACCAGGAGTCTGGGAACAGCACAGCATCACAGGGTGGGAACAGCACATCTACAGCAGTCTGGGAACTGCTTAGCTCCCTGATCACTGCAATCCTGCAAGGAGTAGAGGCAGAGCAAACAAAAGAGAGCCTACGAACGAGTAAACAGCTTCTATTGCATTTAGAAATCCATACATAGTCTTTTAAACAGGAACAAATTGTGGCAGAGAATTACCTGACTCAGATCAGCAGTTTCCCTTTCAGCAGAAATAATTCATCATGGTCCTGTGTATCGGCTAAAAGATAAAGATTTAGTGACAACTATAGTTAAAAAAAAACAAAACAACGAAAACAAAACCAAAAAAAAAAAAAGCAAAAACAAACAAATAAAAAAAAAACCAAAAAAAAACCTCCACCAAACCTGCTGGAAGTTTGGAGTTCTAGTTTGGAGAACATAGAAAAGACAAGACTCAGAAAAACATACTCATCTCTATTGTTCTGTTAATTAAGAAAGCAGGCACAAAGTCCAGGTAAGGGCTATACTTCTGATGATATTGTATTAAACAGGAATTAAAAAGAAAGCTACAAATGTACGTTTAATAGCCACAGGAGAACACAAAAAACACTGGATAAATGATATAATATGTTTTTTAAAGATACTTTATGCAGTTGGCAAATGCAATGCAGGTCTAGCTGGGTTTAGTTCAGCCCTTAGGACACTGGATATGTGAGCAGTATTTGAATCCCACACACCTGAGCAGCTGTGTGTGGGAACTGCCTCTTGGGAAATAACTAGCCTGTCAGACTCTAAATATGCATGGGAAACTGAAAACACTGCTCAGGCTCAAGATGATTTTTGTGGTTGATGAGAGTGAAAAGGAAACTTGCCAGATTAACCTACTGGTTTGGACATGTAACTGAGACAGATTGAGCTCCAAATCCCTCAACTAGGCACAGCAACAGCTAGTTCTGATCCTCCACATGCTTAGTATTCTGGTCATCCACACCCAGAGCAAATGCTGCAGATTATAAAGCAGGAACAGTCCTGGGACAGGAGAAAAAGAACATTAGAGACTTTGATAGATAAACCCACCCCATCCTGGACAGCCTTATACATCACTGTACACAGATGCAGATTTATTGAAGGTCAAGGAGAAATTTGTGTTGAAAACTTCAAATAAGAACAACAAGGCATTGAAGTGACCTAGTTGACTTTTTCTCAAACAGGATTCTACTTTATGCACAACAAAACCTTTCTGTAAACAAGCCAAGAAACAGGAGGAGATATGAAGCCAAACACCTATGTAGATTCAATCAGGGCTGTTTCCATTAGATTTTATGCTTCCTGTGGCTCCTGACACAAAACTGTTGTCTGTCAGAAGGTTTGCACATGGGGTGCCCAAAGCTGCTACTTCTCACCTTGGCATAGATGGGGTTAAGGTCAAATCAAGCCTGGCACAAACAAAATAGTGATGGGAAAAAAACCAAAACCACCATTTTTTTATAAACACAGTGAGTACAGACTGTGATTCAGGAGTCATCAAAAGTGGTTGAACTGGTTGCTCAGTTAAGTGACCGGCAGACAAATATTGTGTGAGCCAGACTTACCACCCAGGAAG
Source organism: Lichenostomus cassidix (assembly GCF_008360975.1). NCBI lineage: Eukaryota > Metazoa > Chordata > Aves > Passeriformes > Meliphagidae > Lichenostomus > Lichenostomus cassidix. The sequence goes on from NC_139482.1 coordinate 21,906,039, forward strand.
CCTCTGAGCCATAGGGAAGGTGACATACTGAATGCTGTAGTTCCTATATAAGACAGTCAGAAAATGTTGGCTGAAAACAGCCCTTCTGCTGTGAGATATTTAGACAAAAGCACACACGGAGAGAGCACCACTTTTATGAGCTCCAGAAAATATAACCCTGCACTCAAATTCTGCAAACGCCCTTGCAATTTCTTTGATTTTTTTTTTTGTGTTCTTGTCTTAGCATTTCCTGCACGCATCATCTTTTAGCTTCCATCACCTTCATTTTTAATCAAGGGAAGAAAATTTCATTCTAAATCATTTGGACTCAAAGGACCTGCCAATGTTTCTGGTTTCAAAAAGTATGATAATTTTCATTATGTTTAAGTGGAACATCTTCCTGAGAAAGAAATGGAACATCTCACAATGGTGACCTGGCACATCTGAATCATGGCACCTTCACTTCAGGCTTGTAACTCACAGGGAGAGGGAGGTTTATTTTTCAGGAGTGGAGAGGACTCCACTCTGGAGTGTATTGAAAATGTGTCCACATTTTCAATACCATTGAATCCCTAGGGCTCCACCAAGCCCACTGTCATGGTCAGGCTCCTTGCTATGTTTCCTTGCTTAGCCAGGGTTTCCCAGCTCAGGGAGTCACCACACACTACTGGAGATACCACTCTATCCTGTTTAAAGAACCAGCAGAAGCTTCAAATTATCACTCTCATTTGAAAAAAAAAAAATAATTAAAAAAAATCCAAAGCTCAAATATGTTCTTTAACTTTAAACCTGGTCATTTGATGATCTTCTACCTAACACAACTTCTGCAGATCCAGGGTCACGATTCAATGGCCTTTTCTATCAGCAGTCTTATTTTAGGAACCTAATTTTTCAGAACAGTCACCCTTCAAGAAGTTTTCAGTGAGTCCTAGTGACTGAGCATCTGCAGATCTTCTCTCTGACACCAATCCTTCATCATGTCAAATCTTACCTAGAAACTGCAACTGTTCTAAGGATTTTTTTTTAAATAAAAAGAAGTCTTTTGCCTTTCTTGCTCTGCCATGTTATCCTGGACTCATGCCAGCAATAATGTGGCAATGCATCACATGGACATATCTTGCCAGATCATCTCAATCCCAACTCAACTGCTGTGGTTGTGACTCTGACAGACAGCACACCACTCCCTTTTCTGGGGCTGGTCTGATGACAGGTTTGTCAGTTTTTCTTAACAAGAATCTCCAGTCACACAGATCTTCCTCTTTCTGATAGTGGTGTGTATCTTCAGTCCTTTCCCTTCTGCTCTGCCTTCTGTCTGCAGATCTTTTTCCCTTCTGTTCCCATCATCTCACACAGCCTTCTGCACACTGACCTCATTTTCCCTCAGACTCCTCTCTCTACTCTTTCTTGTGTTTTGGGCTTGGGCTTCTTGGTGGGTGACTGATTTATCTATTTATTACCATAATTGTCCTTGCCTTCTTCCTTTTCACTGTAGTGTTTTCCCTGATTCTTCAACAAATCTTTTCATCAGTTGTTGCTTTCTCTTTTTTTCCTTATCACAGCATTTTCTTCACTTCCCACTAAGGAACCTGACTCCCACAGAAAAATTCCAACTTATGGTAGTACTCTCAGAGTTATGATTTAGATAGCCCAGGCAGTGCTATTTATTTTACAGTGCATTTCAACAAATCCCCTTTAATATTTGTTGAGTGAGGATTAATCGTGAGTCACTTGCATATATTTGTTAAATTTACAGAAATGTACATTAGAATATTTGAATTTCTGGTGTCCTGGTGTCCCAGGACAATACTAGCTTATGAGTTGAAGAATCCTTTGCACAGTGCTACAAGATTCCATCATCAAGCCGTTTTGAAGATGAATATTTTCCTGTCTCAGTACTGCAATTCATTTCATAATAGGCCAAATATTCTCAGCTTTATTCTCTTGGTAGTTGCATGTCAGTGTTTGCAGGAAGAGCACTTTGGATTCCAACACAAATCCAAATGCAATTCAACAATTTGCATTCCAGAGAAACAGTTTAACATTTGACACCGTGATATGCTTCAATAAACTCTGAAAGTAACATGGACTTTCTCCACTTGCCCTTTCTATCCTGCAATGGTGCAATTGTATTCTCTATTTCTAAGGAAAAATCACAGCAGAAAATTTATCCAAATGTCCATAGATTTGATGCTGCATTTTGCCTAAAATCATTGAAAATATAATTATGCCAAGCCAAACCCATAAAATTTTAAATGTTTCTCCATTTCATTTGCAAAATTAGATAATGATCTAATTTCACTTAAAAATCACTGAAATGCTACTGTCTTTTAGACAAAACATTTTTACTTTTTCATAGTAAAACAGATCAATATTTCAATAAACCACTCTACAATTCTACAGTGCATCAGTAGGGAAAGGGCAAAATCATCTCCAGCAAGAAAGAAGACATTCTTGACTGCTGTTTCTATCCAGAAACTTGGGAACAGCTGAGCATGCATAGGACCCTTTTCCTGCAGGCCTCTTTACAAAATCAAAGGTGTAGACCTTCACACCTGTGAGCAACCAGCTTCTTCTCCAGCTTCTCAGCCAAACAGTGCACCTTCCTCTGCCTGCACTGATTCATTTCTGCCAACTTCATCAACTGTTAACTGAGATACCTTCAGGCATCTGAGACCCCTGTGCTGCCCAGGTGACTTTCTCAGAGATATGTCACATAGGTGTCACTGATAACTGAGGCATCTAATGTGTGAATATCCCATGGTGCAGTTTCCTCATTTTCCAGTCTTCCAATTTTTCCTCATCAGCCATCACAGGAGCCTTACTCTTGGGGGAATACATTCCTGGCAACTTGGAAATGAAGTTCCTTAAGAATCAGATTTTACCATTGAAAGTGCCTGTGCTGTCCACTTATTTTGTCTCTTCAGTGAAATGAAAGAGAAACAGATTTCAGGCATGGAAAAGCTCTTAGGGTAAATTAGGTAGGGCCAAGGAACAGACAGAGGCCTAATAGAGTCAGTCCTGAGAGCTGTTGGATGGGGATAGCATGGGAAGAGATTGGTTTGCGCCTAGATGAAGGATAAAGGAAAGATGGAGATAGACCTGATTATAAATGGAAACAATTTAAAAATGGAAACCAAATATAGAACTCAGTAAAAATTATGTCTCAACTTCATTTCCTGGAACTTAACATATTAAACAATGTGACAGATTCTTATCAGCTTCATGAATCTTTCTTGCGGAGCTCACGCTAGTACTTAGAATGCAATTGCTATTGCACATTCATCTGGCATTTCCTCACTAATCAAAGCAATCCTACAGTAACAACTTATCCATAAGAAAATATCAAGTCTCTATTTTCTTTTCTAAATAACAAACCAGCTCATTGTTCTTATTCTGCATAATAGGCCAGCTTCTTTATAGCACATATTGACAATGTTACTTATCTTAGGCTTCTTTTATATTCCTTTGTACCTTCCACAAAACTGCAACATCTAGTAGAGTCTACAGAGTATGTAGAGAATACTGGCACAGTTCTTCACTGGAAAAGAGAGGAATGGTGCTCATGCCACATAGTTCAAACAGCCCAAAACAGACCACATGGATTGCAATGTTAAATTCAGTAACATCTTTACCTTTAATATCACCCATAACATTAGATCAACCCATATCAGAATAAAAAATGTTCCAATGGCATGGGATCTTCCAAGAAAATGTTAACTTTAGAATAGATTCTCCCTACACAGAGGTGAGACATGAATCCCTGTAAGTCTGATGAGTCCTGTAGGTGTTCTGCTACATCTTTTATTAATTTAGCCCTAAAAATATAACATCTGCAGCAATTCAATTTCAGTCAAAATGAGATAGGTAGTTTCAAGGTAATGAAAAATAGCAGTTGACTTTAAATCTACTTGACTTCACCCTGCTGCAATTCTGTTTCAGACCTGTGGCTAAAAGGATGACCAGACTTTGTCTTGCTTTCCATGTAGGAACAAACTATGTCAGAATTTTAAGCTCACTTAGCACTGATAGTCTTATCACATTGTGTGTTGTCTATAAAAGAACTGTTTCTCAACAATGAGGAATCTGTTGTTGGATGGAAGCAAAAAAAATGTTACTTTTCCTGAACCAAACAATGATAAAAGATCTAGAAAGTCCTGATGTTCTCAGCAACAACATTTGGCTAAGAGAACTAACCCAGTTAATTTCATTTTTCTGTGGTGATCTGATGGTGCAGAGGATGAATTCTTCAAAGATGACTTCACAGGGCAAAAATCTGAGTTCCCACATAAATGAAAGAAAGAATTCTCTTCATATAACATACTTTTGCAAGAATGCCACTTACAAATCTAACTTAATTTGATATCAGGTATGTATCATCATGACAGCAATTTAGAAGACAGGATGATTTTTTTTACTGAGTTTTTTTGAGTTACCCTTGAAGATTCAAGTAACAATGATGTAGCTTTATTTATTTTCATTTCTGATGACAGCAATCTCAAGATTTATCATAACAACAAAAATGTGTAAAAAAGCAACAAGAAAATAGAATAATTACTTTTGGAAGACCTGTTAGGGTTCAGGATGTATCCACTGAGAATAGAAGGAATTTTTTTTAAGCAGAATTATGGTAATTGTGTCTTATTACCTGGTGTGTGTTGTGCACGGTGAGTTATCAATGCTCAAAAATATGCCTGGAGCAGCCCTCATTACAAGAGTAAAACTAATCATGAATGTACTGGAATAAATCACAGAAGAGACATACATATCATCTCAAGAGTCTGAAAAATTGTGAGATTCCCTTCTGTATCACTCTTTCAAAAGAAACAGATATTTTCTACAATGATAGCCTTCTCAACAGGATACTGTCATGTTCACTTCCAGTTATGTAGTAAGTTCAGTGACATCAGCCCAGCTTTACAAGCAACTCCCTTGGATCTTAAAGGAAGAATTGGAAAGCCTGGAGACTGTTCTGTCTCACTGCACCCCCATTAACCCCCTGTGAGCAGACAGACAAGTGCATGTGCAGGCAACACCAGATCTCCAGCTATGCTGTCACTTGGGGAGTCATGACCCTATGTCGATTTGAAAACCACATGACCATGTTATCAGATCATCAGGACAGAACAAAAATATTTTGTCTCTCAGCAGAATTTATTATCTCAGCTTAAATACAGAGTTCTGCAAATTTTGTTTTACCAGGAGTGCAGCAGTGCAAGCCTGTGTTTGTGTCTCTGGCCACACACAAATATATAGATCAATGCTGCATTTCACACTGGTCATCTAAGGACAGAGTACCTCTGGCCACAAAGGTGTGAGTCCATGTTTGCTAAAAGTTTACAATTCCTTTATCTCTGTTCTAGAAATTGCACCCTTTGGTTTATTCTAATTGCACTACTGCAGTTTCCCTACAACTTGCTGTTTGATTGTATCTTTCATCTTTTTCAGAAAGGAAAACTGTCATAGAAATCTTCATTTTTGCATCGATTGCCCTCTACTTCTTGTACAAGTTTTTCCCTAGTATTTAAAATTACATCACACATTCAAAATAGCTAAAGGAGGATTTTCCCTGCCTTCTGAGGTACTCTCTTGGGCCACCTTGGAAATTTTTTCTTTTAAACCAGGGAATGATTTCTCAGTCTTTAAAATAAGATTCTGCAGACCTATCAAACCATTCTGTTGTGATGTTAACCACTGTACTCAATATCAGAGAGATGCCTTCAACCATCATCTGTTCTATTGATATTGTGATCCTACCTCAGGCTGGTTTTAATTTTCTGTAAAACATACAATTGTACTGATTTGTTTTGGGAATTTCTCTCAGGATTCTCTAAGTAACACATGTTTACGGAGGGAGAAAACATTTTTCATTTCTTTTCATTGATTTATGTGCATTTACAATCTGCTGCAACCAGTAACTGGATAAACCGAATGTTTTTGAATTCTCTATGCTCTTTCAGTTTCTTGTACCAACATTAGCAGTGTTAAATGCTTTGTGAGCCTTCTGAACCTGATTCACCTCATCTATAGGGGAGGAATATGGCAAAGGAACTTGTTGCAGCTCTGCAGACTTGGAGGTCTTCAGCTCAGAAGGTGTTCTCTGGTCATTTGGCCATCTACCAGCAGAGAATAGACAGAGAAGAGAGAATAGACAGAGCACGTTTATAAAGTAAGACACATCTGTCAACTTCTTGTGCCCTGCAGTGGAGAAGGGTGCAGCTAGTGGTTATGTAGAATGCCATACAACAGAACAGAGAATGCACCTTTCATTTTCAATAGACTGATGCAAATTGTGCAAATACAGAAAAGTATATTAAGGTATATATTAATTTTGTCCATGCAGGCATGTCAGAAAATAAAAATGTGTTGAGATGTTCACACATACTCTGAAAGTAAGGCAGAGAAAAAAAGACTAATTAAGACAAGCTGCAAATCAGCAATGCAGTCCTCGAAATTATTCTCCTCTCTTTTTCTCTCCTCTCCTTTTCTCTACAATCTTAACCTCCTCTCTCCTCTCCTTTCCTGTCTACTGCACTGTTCTGAGAGATCTTAAACCACCAACAGTGTGTTAAGAGAAACTCTGAAAAATGCATTTTGAAGTTTCAGAAAGAGCACTGTTGTGAAAGTTCATTTCCATGAGGCCTTTCTCTGTATTTCCAGTTCCCAGGGAGTCAGTCCTCAGGGATTGCTCTTCTTTATTTCTTCTGAAAGTTCTCTCTCTAGTTGTTCTGAGCACTGGTGTTTGCTATTGTATGAAACAGCTTTTTTTGACAATATGAAACTTGTTCTTAGAAATGTTTTCTAAATAGCTGATCTCTTACAGGGCTATAGTGTCCCCCCTTCATCATGGGTTTTGTTTTCCTGTGGATTTGCTTCTGAAATCCTGTAAATGGTATCAGATTTACAAGTAATTTCCATGCTTCTGAATAAGCAGAAAATCATAAATGTGATTCTGCTGTTTTCCAGAATCCAAAGTTCTGCGGGAGACTAAGAAAATCATAAATAAATATATAAATAAATATGCAAAAACGTGTAATATCATAAGTCAAATTAACACTCATATTTCCACATGCATAGGGAAAATAAATCTGCAAAGTCCCCTACAGCATATGGAGATAAATACAATCACAAATAACAAGCAAAATTTTTAAATTTTCATTTTGTAGAAACATATTAATTATATAAATTCTATTGATCTAATAGACATAAATGTGAAGCTTCTTTGCTAAGAAAAAACCTTTCATGACATTTTTTCTCTCTTCTGCTCTCATCATAAATACCTTAAATATAGTCCACCTTTAGCTATAGAAAGTCATAAGCACACAGGCCTTTAAATGGAATGCTAATTTCCACAAGAAAATGACATTTATAATTTAAATATAAGCTTTTCACATGAGGCTTATTAACTGTGTTTTAATCTGCATTAGTCTGCTTAAAATATCCAATTTCCTTTTTTCCTCCTGTGTGTCTACCAGTTTTTCTTTAGCCATTAACAACTGTAATAGCAATTAGCATCACTTCCAGCACAGTCATTTCAGGCTTAGCTGTGTAGGCTTCATGTTTAATGAATCCAAACATAACTAGGAAGGCATGAAATAGAAAATATGATAATCACAGAGGAATTGCAGCCTTCACATAAGAGAAGTCCACAGTTAATCTTACATGTCCAGTTCCTGGAGTGTTCAAACTTTTCTTGACCCATAACTGTGAGGAAAATAACATGTAGCTTTCTGCACTTTTGTTTAGCCCTGGGAGAAGTACTAATGCACACAGCAAGGCAGGTTCTAGTTGCTTGCATTGTTTGTTGCTTGTACGAATCGTTCCCCTCTCTTTGATCAGAGGTGCTCTGGTGCTCTGACTGGCAGAAGTTGTTAAAAGGGGTCCTCTATGACTTCTGCTCTCAACTGCACATCCACTTCACAGTGAAACTTCTTCAGCAGGACACTATATCTCACTAAACTACATTTTGTTAAATGGTAAGAGCTTGTTTCATTAGGACATACATGGTAGAGTATATTAAAGAAATTAGAGCATGCAGAAATGTACTGTACATGTACATGTAATGTTCTGTAAATGTACTGTAAATGTACATGTATTGTACATTGTTCACAGGATATCAGTAAAGCAAACCTTTGCACTCTCCAAAATATCAGTTGCATATATGATGCACCTGGAAACACAAAGAAAATAAATCTCTTAAAAATAATTCTGACTTCAAATTCTAAACAGATTCCTAACTACTTCTTCTGAGGAGTTTTTCCATGTGTTGCTCTCCAAGAGCTACTGTGTAATTTTACTATAGCTGTCTTTACAGATATCACCGAAGTCCTAGGTAACATTTAAAATACTTTCCTTTGGAAATGGTATTATCAAATGTAAAGATTGCTCTAAATTTTTGGTCCATTTTTTCACAGTATTTTAGATCCATGGGTATACCATTACCCATAAGTGACCCTTGCTTGGCTATACTATGGTATCTTATCAATCTGTTGCAATCATTGCCATTGCAGCAGGGACGATTATGTAATATATGCAACCAAAGCTTTTTGTTACAATAGTACCTCCTGTCCATAAACTTCATTCTTTTTTCCCCCAAGAAAAATTAATTTCATCTTGCAAGCCAAATCAGTTATTTACAGGACATGTTTTTCTTCTCTGTATTCCTAAAACTTCACAGTGTAAACTCATTCACTATGGCAGTGTTTGAAGCAGTACAAATAGGCTGAGATCTACAGGTTTAGATGTCTAAGTCTGTGCTCCTAAATCCATAATTAGGTATAAGGTGTGAGACCTTGCCCCCTACTACCATCATATTTGGCTCTTCGCACTAGCCAGGTTTAATGAAGGTTCACATCACGTCTCTGTATCAGATTTTTTAAGCCAAGTCTCTATATACAGATAGAGGGAGTTCAAACTAGGTGATCTCTAAGGTCCCTTCCAGCCCGAGTCGTTCTAAGATTCTATGACATCTCATGTTTCTGTAAATAAGAATCTTTCTCTAGCACCAATGGCATTCTGTCTTTAAAAAAATTTCCTTTAAATGAGACCTTTTTAAAATTTGAAGTTATGAAATTCTCTCCTTACTAGTTCTGCTCTCCCACAGGACTTCAGTAAGTATATCAGAGAAATCAACAGGAAAATCAGACTATGAGTTAAGAGTCTTCACGCAAGGTTTTGCATTAACTCCAATCTTCAGAACAGTAATTCCTTTGAAACCAAAGGGAAACAACTCCAAGGTTCAATCCACAAGTTAGTATGGGTTCAAAACCACTGTCAGAAGCACTTTCTGAATCCCATTAAAATTAGAATGACTGAAGTTTGCATACAGAAAATGACCCTGCTGCTTTTTAAAGTATACAATAGGGAACTAGAGCTGACAAGAGTGAAAATGGCATTCTTTTAATAAGCTGATTATTTAATACAAAACTTCCTCTGGGAAAATAGGAAGGCACTGCCAAGCCAACATTACTGGACCTTTAGCAGAGTTTAATGTAATCTAATTTGGGGGGGGAGACTGGTTTGAGTTGTTGTTTTGGGGCTTTTTTAATCTGTAAGACAGCCATATCAAAACTGGATAAATTTTGCAGAAGAAACATTCACTCAGACTCCAAATGCCTATTGAAGTTTACTATTTTTGACTCCCTGACATTTCTGAGTTTCCATCAATGCCTATAAACTCTCACTCTCATCTCTTAGGTACACTTTTCCCATAAAATCTGTAGTGATAAATGAGAAAGGGGGCATGAGGTCCTTGAGAAGGACCTGGGGAAATGAGGAGAGTTATGAGAACAAGATATTTCACTATTTGTCACATGATTGTTTATGCTCTCTTTGAAGGTCTCTTTCTTCCAAACAAGAAGCAAAGCTAATGTAAGTTAAACTTATACAATCCTACAACACATAAATTGAGCATCCTTCAGAAAGTCCTTATTTATGAAATAGCTTTAGATTCTTCCAAAGGACTTAAAATTCACAGACGTAAAGATGGTTTTGACTGACAATTTGGACATAAGTTATTACTTATAGGACATAAGTCCTATATAGTCCTAATAAGTCCTAATATTACTTATTAGGACATAAATCCTAATTATGGTAAAATCTCTAATGGCTATAAATACTGAGCAGGTGGCCGTGGACATCACACACCAACTCCCAGTTTGGAAATATGTAGTGTTTTCTAATCAAAATCCTAAGCTTTCTCCTCAGTTTCTACTTGAAAGACAAATCCCACTAAAGGAATTATTATAAAATTTGGCATTTCTATAGAAACAATAGGAGATTTTTGTCCAAATTTGAGATTTATGCTAATGCTGGTTCGTGTTATCAGATGTAAACATTTGTTCTTTCCAGAAAGCTTAGGAAACAGTAAATTCAATACATGAGGGTAGATTATCTCAATGTCAATGGCAGGGAAATAAACGATTTTATTTCCAGTAATACATACACATGTGTGCACACAAGCACAAATACGTGCAGAGTAAGCAGAGCCTTTGCCTTGCCAACTCTGCTGTGTCAGTCTGGCACAACACAGTAGACTGATACAGAACCAAACAAAGAACACCAGTAGATGAACAGGAGAATTTCCAGGGTGAATTGGACTGAAATAATGATCAGCGGAGAGAACTGGCTGAGGAAAAAGGACATTTAGGCTTTGTGTGACTGTTGTCTTATAAAGTATCCAAAAAAACACTTCCTCCTGTTGAAACACTGCTTTAGATAAACACTGCTTTCATCCTCCTGCCATGGTCTGGCCTGCTCTGTGCTTCACTGAGGATGGAGCCTTGGAGAATCAGCTCTTTGGAGGGGAGCTGCTGGGTGCCAGTGTTTGAAATGGTAGCCGATGCTAAGAGCAATTTGATGGTGGGTTCTTGAAACATCAGGCAGCCACAGGATGTTTATGATCTTCTTCCTAGGTCTGTCTCTGAAACAAGTGTGTGTATCAGATACCACAGAGTATTAAAGCATAAACATTATAGATTACTCACTTCCTATAAGTCAAACGAAACTCTTTTTCCATAAAATGAAGGCTAGAAATATTTTTTTCTTTCAAGTCTGAAGCTATTTAATTATTTCCTAGGGTTAAGACTCTGATTCATGAGCTGGTTGACCATCCTGCCAAGCTGGGAGTCACTTTCATTACTTCTGTGTCCAACATGGAGATCAACATAATTTGTAACCACTAAAAGTGGAGCTTTCATTCCCCCTTCTAAAACTGTGATGGAACTGCTGATCATTAGTTAAAAAAATTACTGAAAACATTATTTCTAAAATATCAACTGAAAGGCTGATGTCACTTGCCAAAGCAAATCCCAAATCCTCTGCCATTTCATAGAGCAAATAATAAATCACTCTGAAAACGTCAAGCAAGTCATCTGTGCTGACCATTGACATAGGCTGTGTTTGAGTCTGAACAAAATTAATCAAAGTAAAAACACAGAAAGACACTTCATGTGACAGCAGCAATTGACCTGCTGTTACAAGTGAGGTAGGAGCACAGAACTCACGTTAGAATCTGTAGTTATAATTGTGATGTTGCTGGATACCAGGACTGCCCCTGTGTGCACACTCAGTGCACTAAATTCACCAAGGTCCTGGTGTCCTGGAACTCCTCATCATGTCTCTGCGTAGACAAGACACCCAATTGGCTTGAGACAATGGGCAGATTTGACAGATCCAGCTCATCATCCCCTTCACCACAAAGGATCAAACCCTTGCAGGAGATCTTTAGGTGGAGATATCAGACAGTCCTGAAGATTGTTTCCACACCAGTCCTGTTGTCACAAAACCAATTTTGTATTTCAAATAATGTGGGTGCAGAATCTGGCCCTTCCATGTGGTTCCTGTTGCAGGATTGACATTGATAAGATACTTGTCAATAGTCAGTAGAAATGGTTTCTGCAAATGGAGGAAACATTTTGGAAAAGGGAGTTGGAGGTAATTCCATTCTGTGATTGTGTGACAATCTCTAACAACAGATGACACATGTGCTGGAGTGGTCAGTAGGACCACAGCCCACCTGGGCTCTGCTCTGGACTGAGCAGAACAGCTCTTTGGGTATTCTCATCTGCAACTCTTACAAGAGACTCTAATTGCTACCCAGACAGCAATGACATTTAATTGCCCATACAGCTGTTATTTCATGAGAAGGTCCCATTAAAACATAGCTTTTAACAAGCAATGTGCTGTTATGTGTGTCTGTACAGCACTAGTTTTAGTGTAACCTAGACAAGGTGTGGTAGATGAAAATATTCCCACAGAGACAAATGGGATAGTGGAACAGAGCAGCTCAAGGGGGGTAGGGAGCAGGGGAAATAAAAAACTTGCTTCTGACAAGTAACAAGTGCTGTCATTTGAACAATAAATGCAAAAGTATCAGCTTTTTTTTTTTTGCCTCACTCACTTCATTTTTTCATAGCATAGGTGGATCCAACTGGAGAGAAATTCATCTTTCTAGAGATGACATTTGAAAGTCTTGGACAAACCTTAAGTCTCGAGATTAGCAGCCCCCTCAATTAAGATCTTTAATACTATTGCCATCAACTAGTCCCTTTTGGTAGTTGTCAGCTATTTTTTGTGTTAGAAATTCACTTCAGCAAAAACCAGGCACAAAATACATTAATACCTCTTTTGGGAGATGGAAAAAAATAACTGACTGATATGGTCAGTTCTTGAAAATGTTGCAAAAATCATCAGGGTAAGGATCAAGCAAGCCTTGCCCTTTCAGTGTTAAATTATTCTCCATCATTTTTGGTGGATGATGTCTTTCTTGTCCAAATGACCAGTAAATAAAGGCTTTTGTTGTACAAGGGATCCAACTCCCGATCTCCTCATCTATATGTTTTCACAGATGAGCTTTCCAGCCCTGCAGGAATGCTATCACTTTGTACTGTGGTAAAGGACAAAATCTTCACTGATTTTGTTTTGTTTTGTTTTTTGTCTGAACTTGGCTAGGATGTAGTAATTATGTTGTAACCACTGTAAGGTAGCTAATCTGTTCCTAAATTTTTGTCATATAAATCTGCTGCCAATCTCCAAAGAAAGACATTTCTTTCAATTCTCAGATCAGCAAGTATTCTCTGGACCACAGAAGCAAGCTCATCTAGTTTTGTAAATGTTGTTTATCTGTTTGCCCAAATAAAATCTTAAGCATCAGTGTACGGGGGCTTGTTAAGGAGAAAAGCTGCTACAATATTTTACTGGAATAAGTGCCATGGGCCTATTAGCTGCTTTGAAATATTCAGGTTTAATTGTTGTTAAATCCTTAAGCAATTTCTCTTCCATTAAGAGAAGATGCAGAACTTCTGCCACTTTTTGCTACATTTTCTGTTCTCACATATCACTGTAACCACTATGAACCTAAATGATTTAACGTCACAAATAATCGTTTGCCCAACAGAAATGAGTGTTTTTGACTGAAAATGAAAAACTAACTAAATATATTAGCAAAGGAAGAGGGAATCAAGGAGGTTTGGTTGCAAATATTTCATACTGGCAACTATATATACGGTATGTGTGCATAGATATATATACACACACAGAAGATACATTTATACCCTTTTTTATCTTTGACAATAGAGTTGTTCATCCCTAATTATAGGTTCTCTTCTTCGGACTAAACAGATTTACATACAACAATATCTATGTGTTGAAGTTTCACCTCAGGCCAAAAGCAAAATTATTTTAAGAAAGTGATCCACTTTAGGAAGCAATTTACCATGATTGTATCACTGGATACCATTACATAAACTGTCCTAAAGAGAGCATACTAACAGGTGCCATAATATTCAATGGGAACAAAAGAAATACTTCATTAAATCAGCCTTAGAAGGACAATTTCTTCAGCCCACAGCAGTGTTATACTGTAACAGTAGCCAGAATGAAGCAGGAAAGGAAGCTCTGACAAAGATTTGAGAAAGAACAAGTCAATTTTGGCAAAACTAGGATAGAGAGAGGACATTTATATTCCTTAAAGAGCTAGAAGTTTGTAATACCATAGAGCAATACAAAATTTTACAGTATCATCCATCTGTTGCAGGAGCCTGTGATATAACTATCAAAAGTTTCAGGACACACTTTCAATATACAGTTACTTTCCCTCAGGGTTATTACTGACAAGAGCAATCACCAAATCTGGGTGCAAAAAAAAAAAAAAATTTGGTCTCTTGCTAGCATTTTATCAGAGTGGGGACCTCTTCCATAGTTCTACCAAAAAGACACAAAAAATAAAGAAAAGTTTTCTGGTACCAATCACAGGCCATACTATCCCTTTCATACCGTTTTTGTGCAGTAGCTGGACTGTAATAGCTTTTGGACACCTGTACATTGTAGCGCAAGATGTAGTACATTATTGTTTGTGACACCTTCAAACACCAATTTACTAGGCTACAGATTGCTCTGAGCCCAATAAATCTTTACAAACCCATCTAGAGTGGCCGACGAACATTTTCCTTCCCTCTTTTCTCCCTTTCCTTTGGTAGAGTTGGTATTTTTTGTGCAACCATTCTCCCTCAGATTCTCTCAGCCTGGGGTATTGCATTTTTCTGTTGTGTAATGATGGAGAAAGGCTTAGAAAGCTGTTCCAGTTTTGTAACACAACAATTCTCATTGAAATGGGTCAGTCATTTATGTAGTTAAAACTAAGAAAGAGAAAGAGGTTGCCTCATCAGCTAGGTATATTATTACTATCTTATTTAAATGCTGTGAAAGCTGTAAAATAAAGCCAGTTCCTAAGGAGAGTTAGCTTTTATCCTCACTTCCTAATTTTCTACATGCAAAAGGCTGTAGCAAGCAGCTGGATCTCTCTACTGTGTGTTCTCTTTAAAGTCAGGTAAGATCAAGAGCAATGTTCTGGCTGTGTCTACAAAGATACTCCCATCTAACAGTTCTCCAGCTAAATATCAGTTTTCAGGAATCTTAAATTTGCATCTGCACTGCTGAGTTTACTGCACATTAAGCTCATCCATGCAGCAAGCCATCTTTTTGGGCTAACAACAGTTTTCTGCTGTGGATAGGCACACTGCCACACTAACCAAAGCCATGAACCCTGTGTTTATGGGGAAGGCAGGGAGCAGTGGGGAAGAGAAAGAAAAAAAATCCCAGTTGCTTTGAGATTCTCTGTATTTCCTAATCACTTCAAGCAATTACTTTTGAGCATTTTTAACTCACAGGTGCAGAAACTGTACCATTCCCCCCTCTGCATTGGTATGTATGTTTGATTATTTTTGTACTGCTTTCCCAGAAGTTATTGACAACATGCTGACAGTGGGGAATACACAACACCTCACTCAGACACTCTGGGAGCACATGTACAAGATCACATTTTCCACGTCACTCTCAGTGAATTTACAGCCCAATGTACTGAGAACAAACAGCAATCTGCTGCTCAGCATCAGAGAGCTCAAGATCCATCCTTGAGAGAAATGTCTTCAAAGCAATTTTAGGTTCTGCTTCAAGCAAGCAAATGATGACAACAAGATGGCAAAAGGTGTGCAGAGACAGAAAGAACTAGCTGAACTACAGAAACCCTCTGGAGGCAAAGTAGGTAGTCTGGCTCATTTACAAGGCTGGGGAAGAGGGTAAAAATGGTTTCTTTAGCTTGTTTGCCCTTTTTTCCTTTTAATTTGTTTAGGTAAGTATGACTTTCAGAACTGACTTGTACATCATTGTAATAAAAACAACATCCCAAAATAAATTAAAAGAAAGAAACAAAACTGCACCAGAACTGAAGGCAGGTTCAGTTGTCCAGGAAGGCAATCTCTCTTTGTTAATGCTAGAAAGCTATTTTCTCACTGAACTTGGGGCTGGTGGTACTAACAAAAGAATAGTTACTGTTCAAAGTCACAAATCCCAGCCTTTCCAGCTCTAATCTCCTAAAATCAACATATATATCACTAGCTAAAATTAACCCCTCTCCTTTCCATGTGCACATTAGTTGCGCTCACATGAATTAGTCAGCTGTAATTAGCCTGCAGTCACTTTTAGCCACATACTGAGACTTGATTTCTCTTTAGATGACAGAAAAAAGCCAGATCCAAAAATCTAAATTTTAAAGGTGGGTTCAAGAGATGACTTCTGTTGACATAGAAAGCATTAAAGTAAACTTCTTGTCAGCATTTGGTCAAGTTCCACACAAATGTGGACAGCCAGTTCCAAGCCCAGCCATAGCTAATAGTCCCTCTTCATGGAAACTTCCTTCCAAGTTCAGTGCTGAAGCATTTGTAGACACTAGTCCAAATCCTGTTCTCTATGAGTAATTTTGCCACACTGTACAAGGAAGGATAGACATATAGTGAGAGGAAGAGAAATGTTTCCTGTTTCTGCATCCCAAAGAGGGGCAAAATGCTAAGTAGTCTCCTCCTTAGTATTTGATTCTCTCCTTACCTTATAAGCAATGAGACAGCAAAATTAAAATTAAAAATTCAAAGGGTTAAGAGATCTGGCATAACCAAGAATATTTATCTGAACTTCAATGCAAGCCTTAAAGCTCCATAAATATTTACAGGAAAGGTTGTTTTGTATGCACAGGAGTCCCAAAATCACCCAAATTTGGGAGCTGACTGAAGTTCCAGCAGCATGAACCTTTCTTTAAGTCCTCTTTAAGATCAAGCATAAGACGTCAGTCTTTCGGTCAACACAGCTGAGGGGTTTGGAACATGTAGAAAAAGATCAGTTGCAGCACTGTCAAACAGCAGCTGCTGGGAGAGGGTGGTATCTCATCTGTCTTGTTTTACAAGCACAAAGGGAAATGAAGGAAAGTCACTTATGAAATGAAAAAGGCTTAAAAAAAAAAAAAAAGAGAAATCAATGTCTTTTTATTTTCTTTTTTTTCTGCTCTAATTTTCCAGCTCTCTCCAATTGCCGAACTCAGGTATCAATTTGTAACTCAAGCCCTGTGGGCTGAGTGATGGGTTCTCTGAACCCCTTCAGGCTGGGGCCAGCAGCAGATCTCTATTCTGACTGTTCAAATTGATTTTTTGAACACAAAAGCAGACTAGGGAGGGAAGGCACATGCTGTGCAGTGTAATCTAAGCAGAATGTACTAGGGGAAAAAAAAGAATTCCTATCATGTATAAAATTCTGACATTTCAGTATTTGTTTTTGTCCCAGATCTGAATGCAAAAGTTTAAATTTAGATAGTTGTGGGGGATGAAAATTTTTTCTGTCCCCTCGAAGAATCATTTCAAAAAAGAATCAGAGTATTTTCTTTCATAACTGTCAGAACATTCTAAAGTGATATATATGTATTCCTAGATTTATGGTTAAAAAGAGAAATATAAAAGAGATTTAAAGATTATCCAAACAAAACACTTGAAAGCTTTTTCACGCAGGATTGTTAAAACGAAAAATCTCCATATTTCAAAGAAACGGCTCTTTCAGATAAAAACTTTTTAGATTGAAAATTTTTGTCTAGTTCTACCTAGATTTGCTTTCTACAGTTAACCAAATTGCAGTTAGGCAGGGATGAATTAGTATTCTTTGGGCATTCCATGCATACATCACTTCTTGCCTGGGGGCCTCAAAACATTTTGCAGAGATGCCAGAGCCTCCACTGCCCTTCAGCTGTGTGGTGAACACGATGGTTCACATCAGGCTTCTCTCCAGACTCAGTTGATCAGTTCCCTCACCAGGAAACCCAGCCTAGTGCACGTTGTGGTTCTGCCCATGCAGAGAGGATCGACACCACTCAGTGGTCTTGTCTGCAATTTGAGTCAATCTGAGCCTGAGGGGAGATGCCCAGGTGGTAAAATTGTATAGAGACAGTTTGCTGCCAACCTAATTCTCACTTCCGTGTATCCTAGCCCTTCCTCACACAGGGCAGTGCCACAGCTACAGTTTTACAGAACCTCTGTGCTAACTTGAATGACAAAGAAAGTGAGAAACAGTGGAAACATTGTGTTTCAGAAATCTTGAGGCGTTAGGTAGGCAAGAATTCAAAGGTCTCGAAAGAATTCAAAGGTCTCCTGTCACCTTCAAGATTTTCCATGTCTGCCTTCCCAGAGGGTCAAGATTTCTTAAGAAATCTTCACTCATTCTCCTCCTTAGAGGAATGAATGGGATAGACTTAGAAAGAAAAGGAATCAAGGAGCTATTGCTCCCACCCTTTCCTCTGAAAAGGTTTTTCTCTGACTACCCTGTGGACTCTTTTTCCTCTCTCAGTGTAACCATTACTCTTTAATAAGTTTTCGACATTAAAATAACATTTGGGATCATTACTCTTTCTTGTTCCCATCTAGAGCCGAAAGCACTCATCACAAGGGCACACTCATTGTGGTGACAACTGGAAATCATTCTCATCCCACTCTGGGATGAGACCTTATATAGTCCATAAAAGATGTTAATTATAGTTTAATATCTGGCCCAATAAACATGATGGTGACTCTGCCCATAATCCATTGGCCAAAAAATTCCCTGTCTTTTCCCTCTGAGATCTGTGGCATAAGATCTTGTGCAGTATCCACCTACAAGGTCATCAGATTTCATCCATATCTACCAAATCCTAATCTACCAAATTGATATCTAATCAGATCACTCTTGATTTCACGGTAAGCTTATATTAGAGCAATATGCAATAATAATAGGATGATATTGTTGAGGAGGTAGAGAAGAGAAATCCCCTGTTGAAAATTAGTATTCCCTCTTTAGGTAGAGAAGAGCAGCAATAGGAAAAATGCAGATTACTTTTGCACTAGAAAATTTCTTCAGGACTGGTCGAAACTTAATGATGAATACAAAACCCATCACTTTCATCTTTTCTAATCCTCTTCCATTGAGACATTCATGTGATTTTCCAAAATGACAAAGTTTGAAAAGGCTGATAGAAAATTCGTTGCAATTGAAGGTGTTTGGACCTGCTGCAGTCGACGCTGCTTAGCTAGCAAAAATTCCTCGCCAGTCCTGACTGCCAAGCTTTTGTCAAGTCTCCTGTATACATGGTGGCTCCTCCACTCTGGACATAATGAAGGGTGTGCTATTTCTACAGAGTCTGGTGAATCTTTGTGTGGCAGAAATCTTGGCCCTGCTGAAGCTAATGGCACTGACTTTGAGGATTTCTGTCCAGTGAGTGTTTCACCCCAGATTTCTGCAACTCCCATTCCAGCCTGCCACCTTCTCATCCCAGTTGCTGCAAGCAAGTGCTGTGTGCTTGCCTAGCTGGGTTTTATATTTTACTCACCAAGAAGCTATATTCAATGTTCATCGTTAGTTTTTGATGTCTTCCTCCAAAAAATAAAAGTAGTTTCTGTATGGAATAATTGATGATAAAAAATCTTCAGTCAGAGTATTTAATTGCCTGGAGGCTGCAAACCAATCTCTCTCACGAAAAGCTGCTTGAAACCAAATCAGCCTGAAAAGATCTTTTCCTTTAAATTACAGTGGTGCTCAGTCTTTCTCAGATATTGTAGCTCAAGTGAATTACTGGAAAGAATGGATACTGAGAACAAAAGAAAAATGATTGGCGAGAATAGAGGCTGATAGGATTGAAATAAAAACCTTCCAGTGCAGGGGCCTGAGCATAACTGCATGTCTTTGCATATTTCCCCAAGGAAGAAGGTAACAAATAGTTTTGGCAGGAGGGAGACATTTTAAGGCAGCAAAATAAAAGGGTCATGTATCAAACCAAATTGTGTTAGCTTTGAAATGTATTAAATCTTTACATGATATTGTTTTTCTTTGCAAACCTGTTTTCTCTTTAAGGAACCTGAAGATTTGATGCTTGAATTTCTTTGCTGATAATTATACACTGCATATTTTCTGCCTGTATGCATTGTATGTAAGATTATAACATACAAAAAAACAAACTCCAATTTAAGGAAACATTAAGGTTGCAAAGACTGTAAAATAAAGCAACATTATGAGATCTCAAAGTTTTGATTGTTTGTGCTTCCTTAATTGAACCTCCCCAAATAAACATAGTGAACTGCTTTAAATTACATACTCACACATACCCAAAACCCTACAGTTTCTTTGTCTCATACAGTGAACAAAATGTTTGTGTTCACTGTGGAGTGAATGTGGAGCTTTAGCATCTGGCTAAAATAACATAGAATAGGAATTACTTTCAAGAGATAACTAGGATCTGGTCCACTGTGAGAATCAAACAAACTGATTTAAAATACAAACTTCATGCAAAAAAGGCAAAAACAACCACACTGAGAATGAAGCAAAGAAGTGAAGTGAAACCATGAAAAAATAGAGACAAAGCACAGAAAGACGAAGAAACAAAGCCTGTAGTAGGATGTGATACAGAGAAAATGACTTATTGACTCATGGGAATTGAGTGGGATTCAGAAGGCTCAAAAAATAGTCAACTGTTTAAGGACTGAAAAGAAACCTAAACTTGGCAAAAAGCAAATACAGTCTCTCAAAAAGTTGTGTTTTCACATCTGCAATTTTCATTTGCCCTTTTTTTATTGAAGCAGCATCAGTTGGTTAGCCAGTATAAAATCTCAAACCATTTCCCTCATGCTGAAAGTCTCCAGTTTAGACAAACAACCCAGTGATCACGTAGCTCTCTAGCTTTCTCCTTTTAAAATCTGCTGACAGGGTATATTGAGGCAGCAACACTTGACTGCTCTTAAATAAATCTGTGACAGTTTCTCCTTCGTTGTTTAAACTCCAGTATCCTATAGTCATGCACAGAAATGTAAATCTCTTGCCAGTTCATTTAAGACGGGCTCTGGAAGGGAAAAAAAAGTAATCCTTCACAAAAATAGTGTTACATAAGGATTCCAAACAGAAGGAAAAACAAAACAAAGGAAAAACAAAACAAAGCAAAAATGATCACCAGACAATTTTGTATCCTGAGGCCCAGTTTTTCTAGAACATATATAAAGACATTTTTGCATCTCATGACTGGTGGTTCAGGACCCTAATATTCCAGTCTCATTTAAATAAAGGAAGCGAGGGTCAGATATGTCATCCAGACCGTGATATTTGTGAGCAGCGTACAGCCTGCTTTACGTATTTAAGGCATTTTCTTCTACCAGAATTCATTATCCTCAATGAATATAACATCCCAACAGTCAGTGATAGGAAAACCACAGGGAATGAAATACTTTTAGGCATGTATAGAGCAACTGTGTCTAATATCCTCATCAGACTTTCGCATTGGAAGAGAACAACAGCTACCATATGGACAAATAAGGACCAATCTTCCAGCCACCCTCTGTTCAATGGAAAATAACTTCCAGTAGGAAAGGCCCCCTCAGGATATCAGAAGACTAAGCTGGCACTGTGTACATATGTCCAATTCAGCCATGCACAAAGAAATTATTCTGACAACTGGCATGACAAACCCAGGAAAACAAAACAATTAAGCTCTACAGTTGGGATCTCTCTCCATGATGAGCAGAGCTGCAGCAGCATTGCCGGCTCAGCTGCAAGCTTTTGGCCCCTCCAGCCCACTGCCTGCTTCCCCTTTTTACATGCATCCAGAAAGTGTTCCTGTCCTCTCTGTCTCCTCTGGGGCACAGCAGTTTCTTCATGGGGAGCTCGTGTCAGGACTTGCCAAAAGATTCAAATGGTTTGCATTTCTGTGCAAGATGTCCTGGGGAAAGCAGATTAGTACAGGAACAATAAGTAAAGGCACATAAGACAAAACTGGGGTACTGCTAAAGAGAAGGATGAATTAAATTAATCTCTTGATATTGTTTTCTGTCTTCCCTCATATTTGGAAAAAAGGCGAAAAGCAGAACATTAAGCAAATTTCTTCATTTTAAACAAAAACTGATTTTAATCTGCTGTTCCTGACCAAGATATTTTATTACTGGTTATTTCCCTAACCGGGGGTGATCTGGGTTCAAATATCTCCTTTAGCCAAGGGGAAAAAAAAACTCTTATCACCCAGATGTGTGTTTTCATTCTGTAGTGAGGTGCTCACACTCCTTCCTCTTGATGGTACTTCATCTGACACAGAATAATTACCATGCTTTTCATAAGCAATAGAGACAGTCCTAGTTATTAGTCCATTCATCCAGGAAGGAGAAAATCAGTTATACTTAATATTCTTAAAACACAGAGTACTTTATATTAATTTATTTTTAAATGGAGAGCAAATCATTGCTCAGTCCACCATTTCCATTTACCTAAATACAGGATTATACATGATATTCAACCAGGAAGTGATGAAGAATGAACACTTTCCAAGGGGATTCCCTAAAGATATTTCTCAGTAACTTATTATTTAACTAGACCTTAGTTTTACAGCACAGCATAACTCATGCCACATACTCATTTAACTTTTATTTTATTCAGGGAGTAACAGATTATGATTTTTGAAACATTTCTGTACAGCTTAGATGAATGTATTCAATAAATACCATTCAACCCTTAAATAGATACACAACATCCTTCTGCTATTTCTGCAAAATAAACCAGAATACATTTATCTGGATACAGTGTATTCATTATCCACAGGTAACAGCCTTACCCCTCCCACCTTCCCACTTCAAAGGATGGAATGCAATGATCCTGTTTCTCTCCACATCTTAATTTACTCCCATCCAGAATCTCTCTCTACACTAACAAGTGTTGTGCCAATTCCTACATGTAGAGATGATGACAGAAACACCCAGGCTTTTCAAAACATATCAGCCCCTACCCTCCAGGACTTTGGACATGCAGTCATTGAGCACTCTCCGAACTCCTAAACAGATCTCCTTCTCTCTAAAAACCCAAGAGCAATCGTCAGAAGCCAGGGAAACAGAATTAACCTCCCAAAACAGCAAATGAAATCCACTCAATTAACATTGTTAACAGGCAGAAGCATTAGTGATGGTAACAGAAGTAGAAAGTAACTACAGCACAAAGTCAAACTGGTGTTACTATCCACAGTACATTATTAGTAGCACCTGCAATGGATGGCTCTTGCAAAAAGGCATTAGGGGGCTCAATATTTGGGCAGCAGTAAAACAGTGTCCAGCAGTACACAAATCTGCTGTACAGCGATGATCTGGGATTGATCATGGTTCTTGGGCAGGATAAGGGCAAACTGTTCAGAGAAACAGGAAAGCAACAGGTCACAGCGGCACCAGCTAGTTTCTTAATGAGAAACAGTACTTCAGAATTCTACCAATAGAATATGGCCCAAATATAGTGTGAGAGCATGTATATCTGTATGCATGTATATGTGTTGAGATATAGAGAGATATATGTCTCTATATGTATACATATCTCTATATGTATATATAGTGCATTTATAGTATTTTTGGTTTTTTAGTTTACTAAATGAAGCTAGGAATATTAACAGGGATGAAGTAGGACTAAGCAGTCTGAGTCAATGTCAGCCTGGTCTGATGGTGAGCAGTGTTCTCACAGCCACATAAAGAGCCCCTTCCACTCCCCAGGGCAGCTGTAGCACTATGCTGCATTTGGTTCTGTGTGCTGACTACACAGCCATTGCCAGACAGCTCTATGGCACAGCTCTCCCAAGATCTAACCCATCCTCCAGGAAAACATCCCTTCACTAAGAAGCCTTGCAATATATGGAAATCCTAAAGCATCTCTAGCTCCTGTGCATTCCCTTGTGACCTGGCACAGTAGCAGCCTTCTCACAGCACTGCAGCAACACAAGTGTGACAACCTCATAGGATGTACCAGCAGCCTCATGCTGACATGGGGAATGGAAGCAGCAAGATAAAGACATCTTTTTGATGGTGATGGCAGCACCTTGCTGGTCGTTTTTTTGTTGGTACTCTTTACCACAGACCTAGTTGGAACTACACAGATTTCCTTGAAAATAGGCTGAAATTATATGGCTGTTTTTCCCCTTCTGACAATCAGTTCATTTTTTCACCACAAACTGGGTAGGTGTCATGTCAAGACATGGCCTAGAAAACAAAGTATGGGCTAAGAACGCATGAGAAAATGTGAAACAACAAGCTCATATTCAAAATCTTGCTCAAGATCATTTCAGAAGCCAGGGCTGAGCTCTGACTTGGCTATGGTAGTGGAACTGAATATATTCTGATCATCCTCTTCCTGCCATATGAAAGATTAGCACCATTTATTTCTTGCATGCTTCCCAAGATTAAAAACAAGAGTGACAAATTGAGCCCTAATGCCAGCAGATGTAACTCCATTTGTGCCAGTGAACTTTTAGTCATTTCCCCTACAGTTATGCTTGCCACAATGAAGCTGTGGGAGCTGACTGAAAAACATCGTTTTACTCAAATAATACTTCTTGTGGAAGTCTGGGAATAACTCTTGTCATGCTGGTGGAGGCATTAAAGAGGTTTCAGGGTTTTGGTTATTTACATAACTTTAGAGCATTGGATTTGGCTAGAATCACAAGAAGCTTTATGATCCATATCAGTTTATGTTGAAACAGACCTTTAAATACTGCAGTTGGGAATATTCCTATGACTTTACTCCATCATGTAGTTCTTAGTTGTGTCCTTGTGCTGGACTCCATTCAGTCCTATTGAACAGGTCTTATTGTAATAACTTTTTGTTTAACAACTACAATTAATGTGATGAAGAAGATAATTTTTCACTGTTTTCCTTATCTTTGTCCTAGCCAAGGAATTTGCTTAGGGGGAAAGAAACCTAAAACACAAGCCCACCCCTAACATACTGAAGGGTTTATCTGAAAAGAAGGAAGCCCTAGGGAACCAATTTAATACTTTTACTTTATCTTCTCATCCTGATATGTTCTGGAAAGCATTATACTGTCACCACACTTTGACTAAGCAGAGCACATGAGAGCATACACTGGGCAGAGGAGGAATAATGCTCTTGCACAGATTTGGTTGACATGTAAGCTAATCACAGTCAGCAACCTTGTTAGAATACCATTGTGCTATTGACATTTGATTTGAAAGCCTGCTTTTGACTGAAAGCAGGCAAAGCATTAGCAAAGCTAAAGAATAACATTTTCCCCTATTACCCAGGCACTTTGATTGCAATGTTCATTTGACACCTGGCCAAAATTTACATTGCTACACTTGGGCTAGCAAATACTTTTACTAACACACAAACCAAAGAAGCCATTAGCATTTTTTCAGTAGTAAGAGGATGCTTCCAAACTTTCAATGCAGTTGTTCTTTCACTCACAGACACTCAATATATTTTACACAGACTCAAGGAACATCTCTTCTGTCATTAATTAAGAAATTGTCCTCTTGCTACTCAAGTGCTTACTTGGTTTTTTTTCTGCAATATAGTTCTTGTTTTACTTTTTGTGATCATCTGGGAAAAAAAATCTACTTCATTTCTTACCATTGCAAAGATAAACCATAAAAGTGAAACATTTGTTTTTATCTGTTTTCTTCCAGGGGATTATTATGGCTTTAGCTTTTGGTCTTCTACTATCATATGAAAAAGTTACTGAGTATATGTGGTCATATGAATGCTGGAGGTTGGAGTGGATGCTCTGCATACCTTGAATGCAGTTTCTACTGTATATTGCCTGCAGTAACAGGAAAACTGACTTAATAACCCATGTGACCAGCTGATCTTCCCCAGTATTATGCACCTATGATGTAAAAACCAAATGCTTAGTATGTAAGTTAAGAGTATACAATCCAGCACATATCTGTTATGCAAAGAAAAAGCAAACACAAAAGTAAAAACAAAAAAAAAAGGCAACCTCAGAGAGGAAAACTCCAGAAAATTCCAAAAGAAAACCTGTTTGAGAGAAAATGTTGCAGAACTTAGCAGCTTGAACACTGTATTTTTATAAAGTAAAAATACATAAAGTTATATGGCTCCAAGTTCAGAGCTGGCTTATGCCAGCCAGCTGACAGCATGAAAGAGACCAAGAAGATCAAATATGCACACTCAAACAAAATTTTTGTCTTCTTTAGCTGGGGGAAAATATAATCATGCCTTATAAATTGACTTGCTGAGGTATTACTAGGAGGGTATGAGACATATCTAAAAGAAAAAAGAAAAGACAAGGATAGAACAAGAAAAAATGACCAGGAAAGAGGTGTTTTCTGACCAGTTGTATTTTGAAGCAATAACTATACACTGTGTAACAAATACCTAAACTAATTTTAAGATAGAGAAAATCAGTTTATGACAGATATTATATGAACTAGCAGTCTGTAATAGCAAGAAAAAAGACTCGATGAATGCTGCAGTTCCTTTCCTATCCTGGGTCCTGTTCACTTCATCAAGCCTTCATATTTTAGTTGGGTGTTATTTTCACAACAGTTCTGAGTCAGCCTTCCTGAAAATTTTGATTTATCCAGTCATCAGGAGGAAAAGACTGGAAATCACTGTTGACCTGCAATTTACCCCTAGAATGAAAGACTTCAGTTCCTGCCGGGAAACTCCTTGATCTCAAGATTCTCTCTTTGAATGCATTGCTTTCTTTTCATCCCCTTTCATCTTTCTATCTTAAACAACTACATTTTATTCATCCATATTTCAAGCCTATCATCACTCATTCTCTCTGCTGCACTAACAAGATAATACGTCCTAATTTTTAAGTTGCCAACATAGCATATGCAGTACTTGCCTTTCAACAAAAAAATTACAGATTAGAGTGTAGGGATGATTAAAACATGAACAAAATGCAGTGCATCTGTCAGAGCACCCTCTCTTACAGGTAACAACCTGTCTAACATCTCTTTAAGGGATGTAGCTAGTTTCCAGAGGTCTAAAGTCAGATACATTGACTTAAAAAGTAGCATTAGAGCAAACCACAGAGCTCTCTACTTGGCAATTTAAATGACTGACCATTCAATTTATGAGCATTCTCAGCAATAAAATTCAGCCTGAACTTAATAATAGCACATTTTATGTGACAACGATGACAATTATAATCTATAGTTACCGCAGTCATCCTTTGGTCGAGGGGAAGATGACACTATTAATTACACACACTTGCCATTTGTCAGACTTAACTTGGCAGGCGATTGAGCCCTGAACCATCTTCAGCTTGACTTCTACATTTTCCATTTTCTAATCCACTGGAACGAAGATAATTAGAACAGAGAAAAATGAGAGGCTTTCTTTTTCCTGACTTGTTTAAAGATGTACCAGACCTCTACCACATTAGTGGCACATTCAGTAACCCCACAGTCACATTAAGGCTGTGCCACTTCAGTTAAGAAGCTGTTGGCATTTACTTCACAAAAACTATGCTCCAGAGGTACTGCATTTCTTATTCATTTTAATTTGCATTGGATGAAATGCAACATAGAAAGGCTCTCAGCCCATAAGTAACTTTCACATAATTATAACATTTCTTACTATTTCTGTCTGGAATTTTATTTTCCATACTTTTTGACATTTCTAGCCTTCTGGGGGAATTAAATATATTGACTATTCTTAAAATATTGTAAAAAGCATCTCTCTAAGTTCTTTGTCAACTGAAAAGCAAGTAATCAATTCCAAATAAGGAAATAAATCTCTACTTAGGATAATATCTAAGCACTTGCTTGTTCTGTACCTAAACATCCAATTTCATATAAGGATTCAGGGTCAAATTCTACAATAGAGCTCAAGTAAAGTATAGACATTAATATTTTCTTGACCTGGTAGATTCATCTAAAAAATTTTCCCAGTCAGCTTCCCCAGTACATACTTAGCTGTGGAAAAGAAGGAAAAAAACGAACAAGAAAAAAAAAAAACCAAACCAACCAACAACCAATCAATCAACACCTAATAGACAGACATTAGTTGTTTTCCCCAACCAATCCAACTCTTCCCAAGTAGGCAATTAAAAGGAAGAATTTCAAAGCATTAGACTTAAGTCAATAAATTTAGAACATTTTGTGTTTACAACAAATTGTTAAAACAGAAAGGAGAAGGAAGTAAAGCATTTTAAAGTTGAAAGACCTTCCTAGGAAGGGTTGTTCTTCATCTTTCTCTTACAAAGCTCCTCCAATGCTCATAGCTACAGCAATTAACAGACAGAAAACCTGTAGCTGTTTGAGCTCCCCTGAAGTGGGGACCAAGTCCACCACACCTCCTCCTCCCCAGACATGTTTTTGTCTCCTGCCAATTGCACTAGCACTGGTGTTCACCTGGCCTCACAGAAAGCAGGTTCAGAGGGAAAAATCCTAGCAGAAATGCACACCTTGTTTTCCCCCAGATTTGCTGTGTGAAGAAGTTCATCAGCAGATGAGATATCTGTTAACAATGCAACAAGAGAAGAAATGCATCAAAAGAGAATAAAAGATGACCTGAGACTTTTCTCTGCTCCAGAGGAAACAAAGGAAGTTTGGGGTGTTTCATAGGAAAAACACTTAATCTTTTTCCAGTAATAGTCAGCCACATGAAATGCTTTGCATGGAAAGGTTTTGCAAAACCATTCAAATGTTTGCATTTCAGCTCTGTGGACTGCTCTGTCTACAGACAATTCAAACATCAGTACTAGAGGGTTTGCCTGGCCATCACTTCAGCTTCTAATATTGGTGTTTCACAATTTCATATGTACCTAATTTAAAAAAAATCCAATTTTAGAGATGATAAAGTTTTCAAAGATATTCTCTGTACTTGAAGGTGAAAATATGACCTAAACTAGGGACATTTAAAGAAATGTTGTTTATGCTGAATAGACTGTTTTAAGTACATACATCAGTTTCAAGCATTTAATCACAAACACTATTTATTGTGGATTGCATCTTATTTCTGGATTTGAAGATATAGGACTGCAATACTGGATGTTATTTAGAAATAATCTGAGGCCTTAATATTTGATCTATGCTGTATGTCTTTAAATTATAGTAAGTAAGTGTGTCAGTGGAATTTTTGTGGGGAGATAAACCAAAAAAGAATCATTAAAAATGAATAAATCCAATACTTGAGGCAGAACACTTTCAGAGTAGTCAGATCCATAATCTCAAATACTACTAAATATCCATTCTCAAATATCTACACTTAATAATCAGACTGCTTGGCAGAGCATTTTTAGAGTACTTAATAACATTTGTGGCTGTAAATCAAGTACACCAAAAATATTTATTCTTATTTAATTTAAATCCCTGATTACTGATCCTGCAGTCATCTACTTGAGACTGTTCCTCTCAGCTTTGGCCAAGAACTACCATTTTTCCAGGGAGACACACAAAAAAGCCATGCCCATACAAACCTGTGCATATAAATACCACAAAAAATTTCCTAGTAGGAAGGACCGGGCAAGAAAAATTGCTGAAACACGCCTTTTGCTGCAGAGCCAAGGAAAATTGTAAAGCCCCAAAGTTATGGGCTCAGTTCCTATCCATGTCCTAGTTAACAATCTCTCAGCATCCTCTGCAAGCAACACTTCCATGGAGACTTTGTAAAGTTATTAAGAGTTCTGGAAAAGACCTTGTTAAAGTTATGTAACAAAGCAAAATGGATCTATGGGGAGATTTCCTTTCTCAGAGTGTATTTACACTTTTATTAGCATGCTTTTGACGGGATAAAAAAAGTAAGATGCATTAATATAGATAAACATATACAGGCAAACACACACAGACAAACATCTTGTTTGTTTGTACTGTGGCACTAATAGTAACAGCACAGCAGCAACAAAAATTACAAATTATTTAGAGTGAAGCCTTACTGCAGTTTGTACCATTTCCAATGTTGCTTTATTATCAGCAGGAACTTCCTTTCAAGCTAGCAAAAGTTATGCCTTATTGAAGAAGCAATATTTTGAAGTTTTGTGTTTTGCATTTCTCAGAAAAGTGATCACATTCAGCTGCCATCTGGAAAGAGGTTTTGAGGCACAAGCAGCTGTCCAGTCTCTGTGGCTGCCTTGTGCTGCAGCTGCCTGTGGACAATCCCTGTCCCTTGGGCTGAGGCTGCTCAGATCACATCTGGCTGCTTAGATCTCAATGTGACACTCTCAGGCTTCCCTTTCCCTGAAACAGGAGATTTTATAATGAGGCAGCTTATATTCCTCCCTAATCTTTAGAAATAACAACTTTGCCTACATTGCATGTATTGAGAGGGGTTTTCAGGAGCTCTAGGTGTTTGGATTGCCATGCAGAGAAATATACCAATGTCTATCTACTTGCAGCTCCAATCCTGTCCATTAGTGGCTCAGCAAAATCCTTCATTTCCAATTTAGTTTCTGATGCTTTGACTCTCTCTTGCTCCTTCATGTTCCTCTTTTCATAGGAATAAATTGCAGCTGTTCCCTCTTGTCCTAAAGCCAATTGCTCAAGAGATGGGAGCTCACAAAAGAACAAGGAGCAATCTTCCTGCCAGCTGCAGCCTCGTACAGCCAAGCAATGTCCTTGTGTGTACAAACTGCATCTACAGACCACTGTACCCATAGCATGACTGAGCTACATCTTCTCTGTGTGGGATATCCTGATCTCTTCTATTTCACCCTTCTAAGTTAAATATATTCTGCTGCACTTTGGGATAGAATGAAAACACTTTTTCTTATCTTTCTGCTCAGCAAGCGTTCAGCCAGTAGCAGTTCACTTTAAAACAAAAGTCTGGCAAGTCGAATGCTACAGGATTTGTTTCATAGCCCTTTACCTGCATTTAGCTGTCTTTGCAGTGATGTCAGTATCCTCTACCAGACATTCTGCTCAGTAGATTTGGGACTTGATATATGTCGAAATCTGGAATCTAATACAAATATTCTGAGCAACATCAAATAAGATCTATGGGTTTCTAAGTTCAACAAACAAAAATTTAATACCAATCCTACTCTGTTTTAAATAGAATGTGCAGTCTCAGAGAAAACTAAGTTAACATTTAAATGTACTCCTTGCAAGCATGCAACCTCCTCTGACATCCTGATTTATTCAGCATTTCCTTTACATTTGCTCATGCCCAACTGACCTTTGGGTACTCTCTTAAACAAACCAAGGCTTTGCCATTTGTTAGACGCATTATTGGATCCTTGTTCACAGTAAATAAACAGACCCACTTTTTCTCACAGGTTTCCATGCAAGTTCATGTAATGCTTGAACAGCAGTTAGATCTTCTCTGTGAGCCCTCAGTTCTAATGGTTCTTGTTTCATCTAGTTACGTTTCTTATCCCAATAATCTACACTATTTTCACATACAACATTTAGCCAAATATTAGCTCCCCATTTATAATTCACAGCACTTGCCCACCTCCACTGAAGTAGGAGTTCCTGTTCCTCTATCAACTTCTGAACTTTGCCTCTGTATAGAATTGTTCTTCACTCCTTTTTGCATTTCCATTTGCGTAAACATTCATCAGACACTGCCAATATGCTTGCTTAAATTGTTTCAATTCCACTGGTTCTGATTGCATACTCCTGCAAAACACAAATCTATCTCACAGTTGGCTTAATATTTTCCAGTTGTGGACATATGTTTTTGTTGGTGTAATTTTCCTGTTTCATGCTCTTGTTGAAACTTCACAACTTCATAGACATTTGTGCTATAGTGTTTCTCTGATATCTTTAGTTAATAATAACCCTAACCCTAACTCATGTTTCCTTAGTCAATGTCTACTTATTAACCTCTTGCTTTCTAGCTTTTTAAACTGTTTTTTTTTTAATATTTCCGTTTGCCAAGCTTTGATCTATTGGTTTAGATCTTTGATTTCAATCGAAATCAAATCTCAGTAATGAAATCTGACAAAGTAGCATGAGCTCATGCCTGATTTTCAAAGTTAATGTCAGTCAAGAACCTTCCAAAGTACTTTCCTTCCTTCTTCTGTTTTATTTGGAACCTGTGTTTCAATTACTTTGCTTATCTTGAGAATACAGTATTCTTCACTCTAATTCATCCTGGCTTACATGCAGGCTGTTAATGATCTGTAGCCCTAGGTCCAGACATAGCAGAGAAATGCTAACTTTTCTAAATCTTCTTTCTCACAGAGTACATCTGCCTGCATCTGGATATCATATCCTTACTACACTCTTTTCCAGGACTCTGATACTCCATTTCAGTTGAAGGTGATTTTGTTTGGAGGTTTTTATTAATGCTCACTCATCTCTTTTAGCTTGCTTTCTCTCCCTTCTGGCCTTCGCTTTGGATATTTACTCTTTTCCAAGTATTGCCTCTGGTACTATGCAGTATTTACGATTTTTAAGGAGTCTTTAGCTCGACACACAGCGTAAAAAGCTGTACACAACTGTCTGCTACATGCCACTGATTTCAGCAGGCTGCTTGAGCAACCCTGACACATGCCACCAGAGCCTGTTCAGCTCTTAAAAGGCAGTGACACATTCCCTTACACTGACAGCCTAAAGTTATCCTCTTCAGGATGTGATGGTTATTTAGAAAACTGCTGAAGTCAACAAGGCACAATTGAACTATGCACTGAAGCTGTTGGGAAACTGTCTGAGCATGAACACTTCCCAAAATGGCTTTTGGAGAGAGTGGTTGATCAAAATAGAAAGCCAAGGCCAAGAGAATTCAAATTTTCTTTTCAGGAACATTAAAAACAAATCTTCAAGTTACTTTCATCTCTACTTCCACTCCTCAGCTTTAAATTGGTATCCTAAGTAAGAAAAATTAACATCTACCCTCTTAAGCTGCTGCATTCTTGGGACAACTATTGAGAAGAAGTGACAAACAAAAGAAGTAAAATTTTTCTTATAAGAAGGAAATAATTTTCCTCATTTCCTTCTAATTTCTGTTTTACCTTTTCATCTGTAGTAGTTTATATTGTCACTTGATAATTCATAGATATAAAGTTCCGTAATCAGGCAATTATAACAGATCTGTGATAATTTTCTTCATTAAAAAAGTGACAAGGGCATGGAACAACATATATTTTCACTAAAAAATTGTCTTTCCAAATTCTCTAGCAGATATAAAAAACACACAAAGAAATAAGAAAATGCATTAATATTATTGAATGCAAAGTGCTCTCTTTTCCTATACAGCTGGATCAAATGGAATTGTAAGGAATAACATGTGCCTGTCTGTCTTTTCTGCTCCAGCCTTCTCATGCGGAAAGGTGACTGACACCTCAGCAATGAGCCAGGCTAAACTCAGATACAGCAACTTCCCATTTCCTACCCACTGCCCTCCCTGCCCTCTCCTGTCCTCACCCCAGCCCAGCACTTCGCTCCCCCTGCGGTGTCAGCCCTGCCTTAATTTGGCTCCCTTGGTCATGGGTGTCAGCTCACCATCTCAGCAAGACCAGGACCACCTTAAGGAGCTGAGCTCATCCAGGGCCAGGTGTGTGCCTGCAGGAGCACAAACAAGAGGAATTCCTGCCTGAGCAGGGAAAGGAGTGACGGGAGCAAGTGACAAGGTGAGGAAGAGCAGGATCACAACTAACTCTCCATGGCAAACAGCTGGTAGGTCAGCCCAGCCCTTTCCACTTTTTCCTCTGTTCTCAGCACTGAATCCCCAAACAGCTTCCCAGCACCGAACATATCATTCCTAGTCATTTTGTTGCAGCAATAAGTGTTATGGGGATTTGATATACCATAAAAAGCCTATTTTTGTAACAGCAAAATTTCAGATACACAGAAAGGAAGAATATTTTTCACCAAGCTTTTACACCAATTACAATAAAAAAAATTCAATTAGAAAGCTTTGAAAAATTATTTAAGAGATGACCCAAACAAAAAATAAGCATTAAAGTACATCAAAGTTGTACTTTAATGGGGTTTTTTCCCAAAACAATATATAGCTATTAGAATTATTCCTAATGTACCTCAAAACTACAAGCTATTTCAGCTGTGTCTGTAATAAATTTCACATGGTAGCACCCATAACACTCACTGAAAGGAGTCTTTAGAAGGTTTTTGTAACAACTACACAATTTACTGCTTAAATTTTGATATCTGTGTGGTCGCAAGCCTTGATCATTTGCCTTGACCAAGGCAAATCCTAAGGTTTATCCCCAGCTTCCCTTTGCAGTCAAGGGGACTAAATTGCCATTGACTCCTCAGGGAACTGTTTCAAAATATATACATATGGACAGGCAATATTACTACCGTTATAAAATACTAGGCAAAGTACACTTGGCCTCATGAAATGCTTCTAAGTCAGATATTAACTACAACTACAATGGCCAGTCTCTCTTCAGAAACTCTCCATTTACTAGAGAACTATAATCAGGTTGTTTATTCCACAGGCTTCACTCTGAGAGGCTTTTGCAAAAAACCATCAATTTTTATTTTTTTTTTAGTTAGGAGGGGTTTGCTTCAGCTTTTACAAACTACTTTTTTTTCTCCTTATAGAATGACCGAGTACTTCCCTTTTCATTCACTGCTTACAACAGTAGTCTGAGAAAGACACTCGTGACCTTGTACAGATGGATATTACTAAAGGAATAAAAAATTGTTTCAAAGAGACATTTCAATAAATCAGATTACATAGAAATGTTTTAATACGTTGTCTTTGTAAAAAGTAGGTCTAGAAATCCATTTGTAAACATGAGTTCCCTAAGGCTAGAGATCAATCTGCCTCTACACACTAGCCACTACTATTAAGAAATGCCTACTCTGTTACATGGAGGAGGGTATATCCTATTGGATAGTATATACTGCATCTGAATCCAATTAATCTTCATTGGTGATTTAGGTCCTAGCTGTGTCTCAAGCATGTGTCTTTTTGGAGGCAGATATGTTAATAAAGGACCTACAGACATTGTAGTAGAACTATGCTATTTATAAGGGAAAACACAAAGTTGGTCTCTTGCCCTGAACTGACGGGCAGATGTGAGCTGTTTTCAGACTGGTATTTGCCAGGATTTTAAAAAACCATAGGGAATAAAATGAGTCATTGCATCAGAATAGTAAACTTGTAGTTGAAAACAGCTGTAACCTCAAGGAGCGCAAACCTGCCTGAAGTGAGAATGTATGAAAAAAAAGCATCTCAAACAAGAGGTTCCAGCAACATTCCTCTGCAAGAGGACCAGAGACATCTGGATGACACTCTTAGTCTATGGTTTAGTTTTAAGTAGGCTTGAAAGGAGCAGGGATGGGACTAGATGATCCTTATGGGTCCCTTGCAACATGAGATATTCTCTGATTGCATACATAACAAATGTTTGATGACAGAATAAATTATGGGGCTAATTATTCCTTCTTGGACAAACTGCCACCTTGTCAGTTGGTGTGTGGCCATCCACAAATGTGAAAGCAGTGTTATGGTGAGCCAGGAGATGAGACACTGGAGGAAATATGGAACCAGACTTAGGTGCTTATCCACCAGCAAAGGGTTCATCTGGTACCTAGAACCCCTCTGTGGGTTGGGTGCTATGGATCTGGATTTTAATTTCTGCAGAGTTGAACATAATAACATGGAGGACATAGATGCTCAATACCTAAGCTTATTACATTATGATTTGTTTGGAAGAATCTTCTAAAATGAGGGATTCACACCTTTGTAACTGAGAGACATTTAGCTCTGTGTTTTGGAAGCCCAAGTAATTGATTTATACTGCAGTACTGTATAACCATTAGCCAGCAGAAACAAGGAGCCTCCTAAATGACTTATCTTCTGCATTGAGAAGTTGCCTCAACAGACTATCCCAGCTGTAGCTCCCTGTGCCACTTGCAAAACAATTTAAAGGTCTTATGTGTGCTGGGACATCTTAAGTAAAGAAGTTCTAGTTTTTCAATCCCTTTCTGCCGCCACTTGGAAGTGATTTTTTTAAGTCAGAAAAAAAGTGACAAAGCTGCTGGCTCTGGGAATTGAATTGCCTTCATGGAGGATTGAACATACTGCATGAAGCTGATTAAAATATAAAAATGCAGGGGGAAAGCTGTTCTGTGTCTAAAAGAACATGAGGTTTTGGAAGTCTTTGTTTTCCTTTTAATCTTAGCTAGAATGTGTATGATGGATCAAATTTTGAAAGTCTGGTAACAGCTAGATCAATTCAGTTTTGCTCTCTGGCTAATAGTTCTACAGGGTATTCACCAGACATATACATGCAACTTGTTTTTCTTGAATGTGTATATTGTGAATGAAAGTCTGGAAGCTGTAACTTTTAAACTTTTGAGTGATTGATATATATATTTTATCCTCATTGTTGGCAGAAGACAAAATCCTGACAGATTTGTCTGCAACTTGCAAAGAGGGTGTAGTCTGCAAAAAGGTCCTTCAACATCCATATTTAAAGGTATTTGAAGTTGCCTGCAAATTTAGGGTGCTGGTAGGAGGGTATGTGGGAGGAATGTCGTTCTAGATATGAAAAGCTTAATCGAAGTCTTTGGACTCTTTTACTGCTGCAAATAAGAAGTGTTTAGAAGTTCAGCCTGTTCTTTATTTCTCATTAATGAAACATTTGGTTAAATGTTTTCCTTTCACTTTAAATAGAAATTCAGAGCTACAAAATGAACCTTATCCCCCACCTCCTCTCTTCCTCTCCCCTTCCTCCCCGAGAAGTTATTTGGTTTAGTAAATGGATACTAAATTGAAATGTTCAGTAATTTCCATTCTCTTCAGATTAAGAATTCTTCTGTCTGGACTGAGATATCATATTCACAGATGCCTTAGCACAGATTAGAAATCAAATAAAAATAGCTAGGAGAGCAGAAAACTCTCTTTGTGAATGGGGAATCACATTCTGCTGCATATCCCAATGTAACAATTGGTTATACAGCAAGAGTCCCTTAACATATTTTTAAATAAATAGTGGATCCATAATAAATACAGAAGAGGGAACAATTTGTTTTTATCTATTTCAATACAGCACAAACAATTTCACATACAACCTTTGAGACTATGAACTGAAAGAGAATTTCTGGAATATAGCCCTTCAAGTTTCCTCAGCATTGCGTTTTAGCAAGACTGCTGCAGATAAAGAAGCTATTTTCTCCTTTTCAAGGACAAAGAAAAGCAGAACTTGGACTATTCCACACTACCACAGATTTTTTTCTATTTTGGGGAAAGACACCATTTGGGTTTGCTGAACCCCTGTGAACATCACAACCAGCCTGGCTGTGGAGCAGCTATCTTAGGATAAATTGAATAAGGATTAGGATAAATTGAATGCTTGTCCCATATACAAAAGCAAGAGTTTCTGCCTCCACTGTACTCATCAGGAAGGCAAAAAAGGGCTGAGCACATCTGTTCCTGGGACATATTTGGGTCCTGGTTTCCCTATGAGCAGAATGACACTAGAAGGCTATAGAAAGAAGCTGCAGACCTGAGGACAAGGAGACAACAGAGGCACAGCGAAGCCAGGGGGTCCTGAGAATTGGGACAGGTTTTGCTGGGCCCTCATTTCCAGTGCCCTCAACCCTGCAGGCTCTGCCAGCCATGCAAAGAGAGAATCTCAAGCAATTAAAGGCAGCAACGTGCCCTGTGAATCTTGCCAGATGTTCTGCAATGTCCTGTCCATCCAAAAGGGAGTTGTGCCAGATGGTGAGTGATCCTTTCACAGCCCTGATGAATATGTTATGTGCTGTACAGTAACCCTACACAGGTTGTTGTGAAAGTATCGCTTACTGTGGATAACCTTTTCAAAAGCCCACTGGATTTTGGCTCCTGACACTCTTGTACCTCTGTGGTTTCTGTAACACCACAACAAAACACCACTTGGAACACACAGTTTTCAGCAGGATCCAATGTACTGTATTGAGCACAGTACAGTGCTCACAGCAACTTGCAATATATGGCTAATGCACAAGCTGTTCAATTATTTTCAGTTTAAAAAACATTATCTCCAGTGGTCAGAGGACTAACAGGACTCTGCTTCCCTGTTGAATCCAAGGAACTTGCATTCAAATAAAATATATTAATAGGGTTCAAATGGCATATTTCCTCAAAATGAAACAATATATCTATAAAAATCATACATTTAAGATAGGATTTTACTCCTTCGAGGGGCAACAAACAGCATTTCAAAAATATAATGGTTCTTGGAGTTAGCCTGGCACCATAAATAACTAGACAGGATTTCTTTCTTTCTTATGTTGGGTAGAAAGAGCTTAAAAGAATCAAGAGCTAAGCAGTCACAGTAATACAGAAGTAATAAATAATCCCTTATTTTTATCCACAGTCTGTAACATTTAAAAATCAACATTTTGCAGTATATTACAAATTACTCCTGTTTTAACCATGTGTGTGGGAGTAAGGGAAAATGGTCTTTCATCCGCCACATTTATCTGCTAAGTTCTGGCTTTTTAGTATCAACCAATGGAACCACCTCTAGCATGGTCTGAGCTTCACTCCTCCAACCTTGGAAATACAGCAAACCATATGTTACTCCTTGGGAAGTGCTGATGTGTTTGCACATATGTGTGTGTCTGTGTGACAGAGTAGGTGCATGTGTGTGTGTATGCATGTGTGTATTTATACTATTTTAACTTTCCCAAGATGACTAATCCTAGCCCAATCAAGGCAAGAAAAGTTCTTACTGGTAAAATGTATGCATTTATTTCTGAACTTTCAATGTCAATTTGCTTGACTGGCTGCTCTGCCTAGGGCATGCAGCATGATGAGCACCCTAGTTGATAAATATTACAGAGTTTTTTCTGGAACCCTCTAGAATGATCCTATATAGGGGTGGCTGTTCTTTAATGTCCCATTCTCCATATCTGACAATGCACTATCCTCACCCCTGCATGGTGCGACCCTTGACAACACTGTCAAGTACAATGTCCTCAGGCACAGCCTTCCTATTCAGAATTTTCACAGAATAGGTGTAAGGGGTTAAAGAGCACAACCAAAGGACACAATTAAAGAGCACAGTTGCCTGTATCAAGCACTGCCAGGGACACCAAAGGAGCTTACCATAAGATAAGCCACCACAGTGAGAACTTGAGATAAGCAGAGAAGGGAGGAATTTGCAACAGGAGGCACTAATTCCAGGCCTGGCAGAGGCAAGATCTGGTTAGGACACCCTAGTTAATACACCCAAACAAAAAATCCCACCATGGCAAACTGTGAAGGAAAGCAACTGTTCATACACATATCACTGGTCAAAGACCCCCCCAACTTATCTTTGGTCACATCTGTGACCACCAATAACCCTCAAGGTACCTCAGACCATTTCTGGGGTCATCCACCAAAGGACTGCACATGACCCACAGTGTTGCCTCAGACAGTGTAAAACACACCCCAGGGAAGGTACCTAGGCATTCCCTCCTGAGCCTCAATGTACATTAACCCATGGAACTTTTTGTTTTGTGGGCTTCACCACCCCCAATGGATCAAGACTGTGACCATCACTTTGACTAACAGAGATCAAAATTGCAACAATCAAGTCTCATTATTAGATCCATGGGTGGTGATATCTTTCCCCTCTGCTATCTACTCTTATCCTTTCTCTTTCTTCCCTTCCTTATATATTTTCATAAGTAACCTTTATACTTTTTATTGCCATAATGCTACAGATAATAATTACCAATTTGGTTACATACCTCTTTTCCTTTTGCAATAAAATTGTTTTAAAATAAACCTGCCTTTTACATGTCTATTTATAAACACCATTCATTCAGTGTCATTTCACTCTAACCCACCCCAAGATACCTATTAACAAGAACCTCAGTTACCTTGCCTTCAGGGGCAGGTCTTAACAGTAGGGAAGACCTGCATTTCCAGTACTGTTTCTTGACAAAAATACAGAAAAATTCTGGGATAGCTTGTCCTCAGGGAAAACTACTTCTCTATACAGGCAGAGTATAGAAGAGCCAGTGAGTACACCAGGATGTCTCAATTCATCAGCTGTGTGAGAAAAGAGCTTACTTGGTCTAGAAGGTTATATGCAGCTGCGCTACTAGTGCTGGACAGATGTCAAAGAACCAATGAAATCTGAAATCACTGAGGCTGAAGAGAAATGGCTGGAGAGAGAAAGAGAAGAAACCACGTGGTCCCACAGTTAAACAACAATGGGCTTTCTCTTTCTGAACTGTTATCATGCATATCCTAGACTGGAATGACATCAAGAAAAGAAAAATATCATATTGGCCCAGATTAATGATCTATGCAAAGCAGTATTACCTCTCACACTGTCAGAGCTTGCCTCAAAGGCTGGCCAGCCTCTGCAGTCCAATCCTCTTCCCAGTATGAACAATTGCTGGACTAGGAATGTTAGAGAACACATAACTGATGTTTACTTTTAGTATCTGCTTAAGGACCTTTTGTCCATTAATTTGTCTAATTGTTTTTTTGAAGGAACCTTAGGGATTTGCTGATACTTGTCTACATCCACAGTCTCCTGCAAACAGCATAATGTCCAGTTGGAGGCCAGAGACCAGCTATGTACACCAGGGATCAATACTAAAGCCAATATTGTTTAATATCTTTATTAGTAACTTGGATAGTAAACTTTCAACAATTTTGTAGATGATATCTGGGAGGAATGGTCAGTATACCAGATGGCTCTGCTGCCATTTAGAGGAACCTTGATAGGCAGAAAATGCAAAATTCGGTGCCTGGAGAAAAATGCACCAGTATATGTTGGGGGCCACTCGGCCAGAAAACATCTTGTCAGAAAAAGACCCAGAGATCCTGGTAACACCATGTTGAACGTGAGCCAGAGCTGTGCCCTTGCACATTGGGCTTCATTGAGAATAACATTGCCAGCAGGTTAAAAGTGTTTGTCCTTCTCCTCTGCTCAGCACTGGTGAGACACACCTGGAATGTTGTGCCCAGTTCTGGGCTATCTGTGCAAGAGGGACATGGAAATGATGGAACAAGTGCAGCCAAGGATCATGAAGACTGAGACTGGAGCATCTCTCATAGAGGGAGAGGCTAATGGATCTGGGCCTGTTCAGCCCATTAAAGGCTTTGGAGGGGGATCTTCACCATGTGAAAAAATACCTGATAATGCTAAGGAAAGATGGTGGATCCAGACTCTTCTCAGTGGAACACAGGGACAGGGCAAGAGGTGATGGGCACAAACTGAGACACAAGAAATTGCATTTAGGCTTAAGAAAAAAGCTTTTAGTATGAGGGTGATCAAGCACTGACACACATTGCCCAGACAATTTTTGGATTCCATGGAGATAATCAACCCATATGGACAGAGCCCTGAGCATCCTGCTCTAGCTGACCCTGCTCTGAGCTGGGAGGTTGAGCTAGATGATCTCTAGAGGCCCCTTCCAACCTCAGCAATTTGGTTAGATACTGTGAAGTTTGCAAACCAAGTGTTTACAGAAGTATTTTCTTTATTTGTTACTGATCTACAGGTTTCTTTGGGTCCAGCCCAATTATGGTAATGTGAAATTTGGTGAAAAATCATTCTGTATTCCCTATATCCATTCCCTTCATGAAAATTCCTAGTCTTTTCAGCTTCTCTGCATGAAGCATTGCCCCACCATCTTAATAATTTTATTTGTCTTCCTCTGTAGCATCTTTAACCCCACCATGTTCTTCCTGAGGTACAGAGACTAGAACTGCACACAGCACTGAAAGTGGGAGTGCACTAAGGTTTTATATCATGGCAAAATGCTGATGTCTGTCTTGTCCTCAATACCCTTTCTGCTGATGTCCAATATTTTGTTGGCTTTTTTTAGCTGCTGCTGTACATTGAGACAATGATTTCAGAGATCTGTCAGTGATGATTCCAAGGTCTCTTTCCTGAACTGTAGCTGCAAAAAGGAGCTGTAATTCTCTATCTGCCCATTCTACTGGGGATACAAGACTGAGAGAAGCTGAGGGATGAATGGAAGGGAAAAATATGTCTGGTTGAATGTGCAGCAGTTTTCTTGCACTTTTTGCCTACTAGCACAGATCTGCCAGAACACATTGATGGAGAAAGGCCTCTGTAAGCAGGTCAAGGTCTGCAGCACCATCTCCCAACTTCTCTGCCTTCTTTGCTTGAAGATTGCTTGCAGCTACCCCTGTGAAACAGCACAACCAAGGAAGGGCCTGGTGGTTTTATGTTTTCTCAGTGCTACTTCCATCCACTTAGTGGTAACACAGCCTGTGTTTTGTAATTCTTGGAGTTGCAGTTCAACCTCTTATGGTAATTATAAAGCAAATCTTCTCCAAGGCTTGCATATGGTAATGCCATTATTACTTTTCCATTACTGCCAAGGAAAGTATCTTAATTTAGCAACTGTCTGTTAGTGAGACTGCTACTTGACAGCAGAGCTGCCATAAATATTTATTGAACTTGCAAGAGGAAAGCATCTACCAAGTAGGATGGAGTGCTCATTCATGGTGGAAAATTACCAGCTGTTTCACTAACCTGCTTCTCCTGTTGATTGCATTACACAGAGTACCTGTTCAGAAATGAGTATGCTAAAATGACTGCCACAAGTGCCATAAGTTGAAACCACAGCTAACAAAAATAATATTGTACTCAAAGTCCAGCAGTGCTTTACAGGGATTCTTATCTAACTGCCTTGGAAATGGCTAAATTACAAGGTGCAAGCAACTTCAACTTTTGCACTCTATGTAATCACTGTATTTGCTACTCTTGCTACCCAATCTTTTCTAAATTTTAAACTTGTGCTGTCAAAAGGCAAAATAAACACTAGACAGGCCATCTTTAAAGCAAGAGAAGTGCTGAATGGGCTAGCATCCAAAGAGCTAAGATTATAGGAATCTGTACAGCGGGAAAAAATAAATGAGCAGAGTTGGACTTCTCCCAGGGTGAAAGAAAAGCATCCATTAAATCCTCCACTGTGCTTCAGGGTAATATTCACAACAAGTCCCATCTTCTCTTTCCCTGGGCAGACATTTAATACAGGAATATTCCAAAAGTGCATCTTTATTAGTTGTTTCAATCCTTACCAGTGTAGTCTTCATAGCAGAATGTCTGTATACCTGATTGAAGGGACTAAATCCTTCCCTAAAGACAGCAACGCTTGTGACATCTGATAAACTGATACCAGTAGGGTCCCCTCCCTATTAAACTGAATTGTTTTCAGCCTACAGAATATCCCTCGGGGTTGACAGACATTAACCTTCTGGATATCTATTATATCTAATCTGAAAAATCACATGCACTAGAGCAATCCACCAAAAGTGAGGATATGCCCAGACAGCCCTTGAGTACAGATTTAAACCTAAAAATGTAATCCTCAAAACCCCTGAATGGCGCCTCATACAACTGATACCTTTTTCTAGTGAAATTTAAGAAGTCTTGTTTCTACATGGAGACAGAACTGTTATCACCTTAATAAACCTCTGCCCATGCCACAGACAGCATCTGAGAAGCCGCTCTTGGTGACCTTCCTTGAGCAGGAGGGTTAGACAAAAGGTCCCTTCCAACCTCAACCTTTTTGTGGTTCTGTGATATCAGAGTCCCAGAATGATCCTTAAGGTTACCACCTCTATGAGGTAGATTTCTAAATTTTATTCAGAAGGTTTTATGCAAGCAGACTTAAGAGCTGCTGGTGGCACTTAATACTGTATGCAAAAGAGATCTGCATAAGAAATGCAGGGAAGGACATTGGCTTGGCTTTACCGAGCAGCTCAGTGCTTTATGGGACTTCCTTAGAACAGGACAGATTTGATCTTCCTGCAGCCAAAGGTTCATACCTCCTATTTAAGCATAGCTGAGCCAGAAAGGCAGCAGAAATGCAGCTCCAACCCTTCCCTGCACCACGGAACCATGCTGTGAAAAGAAAGACAAGGGTCATTGCATGAAAAAAAGGAAGTGCAGGAAATCACTGAGCATCAGTGACTGGTTTATGAGAAAGAGATATCTTGTTTTGATTGTTGTTCTTAGCCTTCCCTATGCATTGTGCCCAAACAATCATAAAGAATGGATAAACAGTCCTGGCACTGAAGCCTAGAAATAAAGTCTTTACCACAAAAACAAAGCTTCTCCAGCTGCCAATTTCCTCAACCAAAACAAGGCAGCCTTTTCTCCATTTTAAAAAGGAAGGTTAATAAAATAGTTCCAGGCATGAATCTTTATTTGACCCCATACAACCACTCTACACTCACAGGACTGGGTGCCCAAGACAATTCCATACCTACTCCAATAGGTACTCAGTCACACCCTCTGTTTTATGTTGCGATTCTCAGACTGTCACTTTTATCACGATGCCTTGCAGGGAGCAGAGGTACCTCATTTGCAGCTACATGTCCAAAAATTACAGCATCCAACTGAGCATCACAACACTATATCCTGCTGCATATCAACAAGAAAACTGCAAGGTCAGGGTTCTAATCTTCACAATATTCCAGCTGCATCACTATCAGATTTAACTATCCCTTTATGTATTTTGCAAAAAAAGTAACGTGATACACATAAAACAAGGGTTACAATAATTATATTGGTTATCACATGCAGAAACTTCAAAACACTCAGAATTTCATTTGGGCATGTCTGTATTTTATAGGTTTCTATTGGTGTCTAAATTTAAGAATGCTAGCTGGGGACACACCTCCTCCAAACTACAGGAGCAGTAGTTTCTGTAGCCATGTAAGTTTAATTTATTTTTAACTGTAAAATGTGTATGATTTACTCTGTAATCCACAGCCATTATAAAGCACTTAAGGAGTCCTCATCCAGTTATCCCTTCTGATCACTGATTTGAATAAACATGCCTAACACTATAATTTTGAAGACACTGAGTCTTTCTGAGTATGTATCTGACTGCCCTTAGACTATTCATTTTTAATGCTTTTTAAAGACTACATAATATTATAGTCAAGTCACAATTTTCAAAGTCCACAAAGACCTATAATGCTGTCCACATTATCTCTCCGTGCTGGCACTATAATCTCCATGTGAGCTCATTTGTGTACAACTGAGTATAACACTAAAGACTGTTTAAAGTCTTACTATAAAAGAAATCAGTTCCTATTTTATCATTCACTGCAAGATTGTGACTTCTCAATAGAAGTCCTGGTAACAAAGATGTCTCTGGCTGAGATATAAAAGATAGGCAATGAGCTGCTTTCTAGATCCTGCAGCTGCTTTCTAGCTCCTAGGATAA
Source organism: Lichenostomus cassidix (assembly GCF_008360975.1). Classification (NCBI taxonomy): domain Eukaryota; kingdom Metazoa; phylum Chordata; class Aves; order Passeriformes; family Meliphagidae; genus Lichenostomus; species Lichenostomus cassidix. The sequence goes on from NC_139482.1 coordinate 21,950,702, forward strand.
TTTGGGGAAAGGAACTACAGCCTCCTATGTTCTCTCCATGGAGTATTACACGTGTGTAATGACAGGTCAGATACTGAGGTGTTTGTAAAATACAGATCTATTTGCAAAGTATCAAATGTTCTTTGAATGATGGAAAAAAAATCAACACAATGTAGTAAGACCTTTCCAGTGAAACCAGGGAGAATAGAAAGCACTGGGGCTTCTACAGCATGACACACCTCTAACCTCACTGAACTGTAGAACACATATCTATAAACCTCTGCTATAAAAATAGGCAGCAGTAAAATCCTTATCCTAAATCAAACTCTCTGAGATTGCTGAGTGAAGTATGAGCTCTTTCACAGACAAGGAGCATGCAGGATTCTAGGTAGGCAGGCAAAAGAGAAGTTGATGTCATTAGAAAAAAATATATATGGGCCTTATTGGACTTATGTTCATCATTTTCATTTAAAGATGGATTTGATTGCCTCTGAACCCTCAAGAAGCTTGAAAATGAGATGAACTTTGTGCTCAGAACCCATTCATAAATGAAATGTTGGCTAAATTAGGAGGCTGTGTTAAAGGCAAGGGAGAAAAGAATCTCACACACAGGCTTTGTGAAAGAAAGGTGAGAAGAAAAGGTGCTGTTCTTGTTTGGTTATTAGAGTACGTGTTGTTTTGCCATGGAAAGATACATCTTGCAAAGCTTGTCTGTACACACTCTTTTGCTTCTCCTTTTTTTTGAAAAAAAACTTAATTCAGAGCTACTTTTCTCAGGATCACAGGCTTGTGATTATAGGATTATAAGAAAAATGGTTAATACTTTGAAAGCACTCTGCACACTTAATTCTTGCTCCCTAAAATCACTACTTTCTGACGTTAAGGATGGGACTATTGACTTTACCAAGCTCCTGATGGGGAAGGCATTTTTCTGTCTCCCTGCACATTGCACCACACACAGACTATGTGAGTTAAGTGGAACTTTGGATTTCCTGCCTCTTTCTCAGTATGCAAGCTTAAGCCTAGGTACAGAGATTTGATTTCCTCAAAAATGGGATAATTTCAAGAATTTCCTTTTCCTAACTCAGACAAAACACAATTGCTTCATAAATCCTGCTAATCTAATTCCTTCTTGAAGTCGGTGGGATTCTCTCCATTGACTCAAATGGGAATTGAAGCAAATCTAGTGAGACTGGTACATCTATTGTCTGGCTCCATTAGGACTAAAATTGCCTTTTAAAATATTGAGGAGTTTTTTTGAGACTTTTGTTTCAACTCATCCCACAAATACAAAACTGTATTTTCATTAACTTTCCTAAACACATTGAGAACACAGCAACTGTTGGATTTGGAAATCAAGGAGAGTGCAGGGGGATATGCCATTCCCAGTCAACTACTTTGCCATGAATTCTGGTAACATAAGTTTTTTAACAGAAATCTTCATAATGAAGCTCATCAAGACTGTTCTGGGAAAAAAATTCAGAATCCAAGTTCTGAATTTACATAGATACATATACAAATCCAGCCTATCACTATATGTACCACAGGCAGTTTCCATTATAAGAAACAGAAATATAGCGCATAACCCACCACCAGGAAGGACCATACAATTTTAATTGATGTAAGCATGAAGCATATTTCTATTTCATCAATAAATCTAAGTGATTTTGAGTTTTCCTACTTATTGTTCAAATTTTTTTGTGAGCAGAAAAACAAAACTTCAGCAACTCTTTTATATTCATACCACCTTTGGTTTGAATACTGATATGGAAAACTGACAGGATTTGCCCACTGATTGTATAATGTAAGATACTGTGGGGTGAGTATCTGCTTCTGAATTGTTTCTCTGTAATGCCTGCAGAAAAAAAATTCTTACTTTTAATTGGATGAGGAAATTTTATAATTTTTTCTTTACTTGTGTAACATATAGTTTGGGTTATTCCATTAGCCAAATAAATTTGTGCATAGCTTTTATTTCAGTCATTTTCTTTAATATTTCCCAGTTTTTGTGCCTAAATTACAAAGGTATATTGTACATCAGAACTTGACACCATCAGAACTTGGTGTGAAATATTTGACAACACTAGCATCCAGCATGTCACACAGTTATTGACCACAATATTTAGAGACACCATAGAAAAATACTTTAAAGCTTAAAGATTCAGCCAAAATAAACCTTTTAAAGTCAGAATGGTTATACCATCCAATCCTTAACATTAAACTTTTTCTAAAAATTTAGGCTGCAACTCAGGCAATGAGACAAGAGTGGAGCTGGAATTATGGTGTTCACAATTCTGCCCTAGACAGCTAGCTTTAGGAAGGATATGTGAATCTAGACTTTGCATTGGGACCTTCTCTGGTTTTGAAAGATTTGTTATTTTGTGTGTCAGGTTGTCCTGGGAATATGGCTGCATAATAATTTTCTCAAGTATTGTGTTTCTATCCTCATTTTGATGCACACAAATTACAGGAACAAACTGAAAAAGAAGAGAACAAATCTACAGGGAAGAAAAAGATAATGCTTCTGAAACCCTAAAGAAAATTGAATTCTTGTTTCTTTCAATAATGGCATAGAAAAACAACTAATTTAAAAATATTATTGCCACTGAGAGAGGCATTTTTAGTGTAACTGTAGAATTATATTTTCAACAGATTTCAAGTTATGTTAGTTATGAACTCTCTACTTGAATACTAGCAGTCTTCTAACGTGGAAGTCAGTAAACCATCCAAAACTACTCAGGGCAGGTCTGAAAATGTAGCCAACGAATGCTGATGTGCAAAGAACACCCAAAACTATAGCAGTGGTCAGCAGCCCCCCTTAGAGCTTTAGGTGACAATAGCTGTTGTCAGTGAGTGGCTGCAAAAATGACAGCCAGCAAAGGCTGTGTGTTTCCCCAGCCCATCAGTCCTGACAGCCACAGGACCACGGCTGTGTTTTGTAGGAAATACAAATTTGGGGAGCCCAGACACATTCACCCAATCACAGGGCCAGTCCCAAACTTTAGGACTTCAGGCAGAAAAGCCTGAATAATCAAGTTTAAGTTTTCTAAAAACATTTGATGGAACTTGTCCAAATGTAGAAGACTGCAAGTCTTATTCCAGCTTCTTTTTTTTTTTAATCTTTTTTTTTTCTTTCCTTTTTTTTTTTTAATCATCTAAGACTTGAGACAAGAGTAATAAGAAGTTCTCACTGAATCCACTTCATATGAGGTCTTGAACTGTGATGGAATCAGGAAGATCTCATCTGTCACAGTGTTGCAATAAACTAAAAAAAGAGTTATTCTTACTAAAGCTGCTGGTGGTGTCAAGACAAGAAAGGTGTTGTGTATTCCAAACCCATATAGCTTTCAGGTTGTAGGATATGCACTCAGAAATCACCTCAATAGGAATGGGAATCAGCTGATAAAAGCTACCTTTGCTGCAGCCTTTTTGCTGGATTTCAGGATTAGCAATCTCATTTTTCAGGCCACAGAGGAGCAGCTCCAGGTGTGTGTTGGAATGACTGAATGGGCAATTTATGCAGTAAGTGTTGTCACTAAAATTAATGTGCTCACAAAAGAACCAGCAGAGAAAGAAGGTCAGGGTTACACTAAATGAATATAGACATGGACACATTTGTCCTCTGAAAGATGATAAGGCCTTTTTTAAGTATCAAACATAAGCTTGGAATCAGTTTGAGAAGGGCATGATCACATCAGCCATCTGAGCTATCTGTGTTTTGCTATGGGTTCTTGTAGGACTGTTGCAGAGCACCTGAGATGTCTGGACCCTGGAAGCCTTTGAGTTTGAATTCTTCAGTGCCAGGAGTCAGATTCCACTAGGATATAAACTTGCCAAGCACATCCCTTGGAATTGCTGCAGATACAAAGAGTAAAATTCATTTCTGAATATGCAGGCACTCCAAATCTGCAGCTGGCCCAGATGAATTACACTGAAGTGGAAGACCCTAGCAATCTGGCTGTGATTCAGCAGAGACAACACCATGGATTAACTGCTTCTGAAGCCACCAAGGAATGGCCCCTTGTGAGTAATTGCACTTTGGATTTAAAAACATGGGAAAAGTTGTGCACTGAAGCACAGTGGAATGAATTTATGAGGCTGTGCACCATAAATTTATGATTTATGGAAGCATATTGTCAAAATGTATACACACACTTTTTCACTTGCTTGCAATTATGATATTTCTGTCTCTATTCACTTTCTTCCTGTCCTTAGTTCTCCTATCCTCACCAGTGGGACAGAGGGAATGACTGTAGCAGAGAATGGGACATGGGCTAGACACCTCTGTTTCAATTCTTCACAAAAACCCACACTTACTCATTGTCTGGAGAAGATTAAGTCTTGAACAAGCTCAACTCTAGACCTCACCCTTACACATTCTTTTACACTTTAGCAGTAGAAGGCACTTTCAGATTATTTGGAGATCAAAAAGTTGTTTCTGTCAACCTATATTTTTCATTTCTTTTCCTTCTCCCTATGATACAAGCCCTGCAAGATATGAAATTTCCATATTCAGAAAGGCAAGACAAATTTGTCTAGAATCATTCTATCTTTTCTCAAGGGTAAATAAGACAGACTTAGCTGATGGACCACAGCTGGATTCATCCACTCGGATTTCAGATATTTAATTGAAGTGCCTGTCTTAGGTTGCTGGTTGCTCCAACTCGGAATCTCTTTGAGGGCGTTTATAGTTCATCTTTGATTTCTTATGTTTTCCACCAACCTAGACAACTCAGTGAGCTCACTACAGACGTGCTGGTTGGATCCTGACCCACCTAGCAGCAGAGAAATGTGAGACTTTAGGAGAATCCTCTCTTGATGACCTCTGCCCCAGCTCCAAAGGCAATGTCCTTGTACAGGCTGAAGAGGGACTTCTGCACAAATCTCTGATTTCATGGCTGGACTCTTGTAACCATGCTCTGATGTCTAACTGCCACCATTGTAAGTGTGATTTAGACATTTGTTGCCCAGCTGCTTTGTTAAAGCCATAAAGCTGAAGTCCTTCACTTAAATCCATTTCTGAGTCTGTCATTTATTCTCCTGCGTATTTTGATCAATACCTCAGAGCTCTTCAATACCATGTCACTGTATATAAGAGTTTGAAATTATATTCACGTTTTGGCTGACAAAGTGTAAAATACAAACTCATACCCAGGAAACATAATACTTTCCAGAAAATCATGAATATTCATAGTACATAAAATTCCTGGACAATACAAGGTGCGTGGCAGCTTTTTTCTCATTTCCTGATACCCCACACTGCTGAATTCACTTACATTCACTGACATTATGAGAAACTGAGGATGCTCAAAACCTACACAAGTAAACAGGGCTCAAATTTTGAAAACTTGTGGGGTTTTTGTAGACTGATTACAGGTTTATAAGAAGGTAACAGTTTAGTCATTCTTGCACAAAAGGGGTGTGATTAGGATAATAGATAGGAGGAGGTTTTCTTCTGCTACTTGTTCTCTCTACTTCAGGTCTTTAAGCCTGAGATCTTCATGCAATTCATTACCCATATGTGTTATGGCTGTACTTTCTCAAGAACTCTTTAATTTTTTACTTCTTTTTCATGCTTTATTTTAAGATTCTCTGGAAAGGCATTGAGTATATGCTTCATTTACATGAGCTGTAGTTCTCCAAATTATTTTTTCCTTATGTATAAAAAGGTCATATCTTTCTGCAAACTTAGCAAGTCCCTTTGATCCAAGCTTAGCTGTCTGGGTATCTATGCAAAACACAGGTGTGATCTCTCTGGTTTATCATTTGGTGCAGGTAGAGGACAAGCAACAGGAACAAAAGAGGTGCTTTTGTCACTCACTCTTTCTCTTTGGTTTCTGATAGTCAACAACAAACCTGCACACTAATTTGTTTTAAAGGAACCCTAAGACTGAAGAAACACACATGCTCATTAGATTTCATTGTGGCACACTTTCGGAAATTACATCTGGCAAAAAGGAAGAGTCTATTAAAATTTCCTTTTGAGATTAATACTAAAAAACTCTAAAATAAAACAGAAATAATGGGGAATCAATTAAAATTCTTTTGAAATTATTAATTCTAAAATGTTTTCCTAGACTTTGTGGCTTATGAAATCATTTTCTGTGTCTGTGTCTACTCCCTTCCCTCCCATTCAGTAATTTTCCTGCCTATTGCTTAACTGAAACTAGATTTGACAAAGGGGCAAATGTCTCTGAAGTATTTTCTTCCCAATAGCCTCATGAAAGCAGTCTATCAAAAAGAAGCTTGAGGCAAAGCCTGAGGTATGCACTTACATCTTATTAGACATTGGAGAATTGACCCATAGCCCAGAGCAAGAATCTCTTCTTTAGTGCTCACAAAACTGTTTGTTCATTCCTCGTACCTTTGTTTAAATAATTGGTCTGTTTTGCTTTGTAAATATCAAGGCTCCATAGAGCTGCAAAGTTAAAACCCCCAGGGTAAGACCCAGGCTCTGGTGAAGTCTATCAGCATTTTACTATTGACTTTACTGGGGTCAGGATACAACCAAAGACTTTTCTGTCTAAATGGACAAGACAGATAAAAAAGGTGAGAGGGCAGATCAATACATCAAATAAATTATTCTCTTCAAATTATTCTTTCGGCTTTAACATACATACACAGTGTTACCACAGCTATTCTACAACTCAGCAAAGAGAAACTGTGGCATCAATGACATCAGTGCATTGAAACTGCCCAAAATGTTAATTTGATGAGAAAGTATTTATAGGAATTTATCTTTGTCTTCTTCTCACCACATCTTTTCAACAGCTGTTAAAAACAAAACCAGTGATGATGCACTTTCAAAGGGTGCCCTCTCTGCACACCAGCACAGAGGGAGCAGCTTGCACAGAGGTGTTCAGCTGAGGTTAGAGCCACCCCACAGACACCATTGTTCACCACCATTTCCACCACCTGCAAGTCTGGCATCTCAGGTGAGGTGGAACCCCCTGACCAACAATGCACATGTCAAATTGCCCAACAGCTGCCCAGAACCTCTGCTGTCTCAGCCCACGGGACAGTGATGTGCCCCCCTGGGAGGATCTTGTTGCCATCCTCAATATTCCAAAATTATATTTTCATATAGGCCTGTGGAAATCCTAAAAGTGGCAGCTTCTACCTCTGAAAATGTACAGTCCCTCTTACTTACTACCTATACTACCTATGCAGCAAACCTGCTGCATTTCATTCAATACATGCATTATGAACTCCAACTGGAATATGAATATTTTATAGTGAAACATTATGCAAGGAGAGTGTAGAATCCAAAACTCTTCAATAAATACTTGCATCAATTGCCGAGTGCTCCTAGGCAACAAAAAGAAAAGTGAGGAAAAGCACAAAGTTTCAGTCTACTTTTTATTGATTTTAGCTTGCTCATTCACTATGTGTTAAATATCACAATGCAAAATCCATTTTACCAGATGCAAGTGGCAATTACGCTTTTACTTTTCTAGGCAATAATGGAAAACTGTCTAATTTAGCCACTGTCAGATTTTAAAAAATGATTTCTGACTGCAAAACTGACACAGTTTAAGTGTTTACTGAGTTTGCCTGAAACAAGCTGCTTTAATTCAGGTTTTGATGTTAACTCCTGCCTTCTTGACAACGCGCACTCCTCTGCCAGCTTGCCCACTTAATTATTGGGACATTCTGTGCAGAGAAAAAACAGTACAGCATATAAAAAAGCTTGCCTGACCCTTTCCAGTCCCACAAATAAAGTAGCAAAGGGACATTACTATGAACTCACTCATAATCATTGAATTTAAAAGCCAAAAATCTAATTCAACAGATCTTGATTCTTATAGCAATGCAAACAGGACAAATGTTGGGCCCAAAGTATCAGGGAAAGCACTGGGGCAGTTCTTTAAATGGAAGGTGAGTTACTGAATCTGCATCTTCAATGTTTTGCAGACTGTGTATTGTGGAATTCTGACAGCAGGTACCTGAAAATGTGTATATGAAATCCAAGAATTTACATTCGTATTCAAATTATTCTGTTACTATATAAAAGTAGAGCACTTCCAGGTGCTTTTATATAAAAGAGTGAGAAATTAAAAATCCTCTTTTTGCCTAGGACATTTGAAGAAGAGAGAAAGAGTTAGGTTTACAGTTGAACTTAATGTTCTTACAGGTCTTTTTCAACCTAAGTGATTCTATACTTAGGGACATGGTTTAGTGGTGGAACTGGCAGTGTTAGCTTTATGCTTGGATGATCATCTTAAAGGTCTTTTTCAACCTAAATGATTCTATGAATCTATACTAATTACCCTAAGTGACAAACAAAGCTAATGGCCCATGAATATGAACTTTCATGTAAAAGAATTTATGATTTCTAAATAGAAGAGGTGAGTCAACACATGTGAATTTAGTTCTGAAAAAGTCTGAGCAGCATGTTCTTCCACCCTCAATATTTTTCTACTGCTACCACAATTGACAGTTTACCAACAGGTGCCTACAGTGTGCTGGCACATTTATGACTGCAAAACAGGAAATCTTGAAGGAAAAACTAGAGATTTATAGACTGGTATAAGAAATGAACCAAGGTGGCTCAGTGGTTTCTATCATATCACTGCTGAAAACACATGTTCAGATCATGGCACGAGGCACAGGGTATAAAATATATGTGATCTGCTTCTCTACATCCCCACATTATCACCAAGCTTTACAACACTGACTGGGTACACTGAAGCTAGACTGAGAGCAAGATTAAAGCAGGTTTGAACTGAGGTGCCTTGGCAGATAAGATTGTTCACATGTGCTGCTAGACATTAACCTTATTCATGCTTTTGGGCAAGCACATCAGTCAGTGTTTCCAAAATTTAGGAAGACAGAAAGGAATCATAATGTCTTGGGACAGGAGACATGAGATCCCACCCTGAAACACATCCCAGAGTCATCCCAGAGTCATTACTGTGGGATGCCATGGGAAGCTAGAAAGCTGGACTTCCCTGCCTCCCACCACAGCCAGATATATGATAACTCAAAAAATGAAGTGAGTGTTGCCCCCCATCTCTCAAAATGGCTTACCCATGAGTACTCTTCAAGGGACAGTAAATGAGGAACATGTGGCAAATAAGATGAGGAAACAAGCACAATAAGCAATACTACTAACTACAAGTCAGTAGAACTGATACCACATGCTGAATTAAGTAAGCATATCTTTAAAAGCTTTGGTTGTTCTTCTTCTCACTTACTCTTGAAACACATTAAAAGCACTTTGAAGTACAGTAACTACTCACTGGCAAGTGACCCTTGCTGTTCTCTTGTTGCAAGTGGTATCTTTAGAATTTCAGTTTTGTGAGATAAACTAACTTACTACTTGTGCCCTGTGCTCCTGATAAATGCTTTACTGCCAACTCATATTTTCTGCTATAAGAGAACACTTGCCATAGTTTGGGATCCCCCTACAGAAAGCCTCCATGCCAGGAACTTGCAGAGACAGCTCTACACAATTTTCCTTCTTAGTTCAGAGGGATAATTAACTTGTGGCAGATTTTATAAATATAATGTCCCATTTATTTACTTGCATTCCTTCTTAGTTCAGCAAAAAAGGATTAAAAATTAGTTCTGTTCTCATTTTACCGCATTCAGGGATCTGAGCCTGCTTTGAGTAGAAATTGCCTTCAGAGTCATCCTGCTTTCAATGAGAGCAGTGCTTGTAACTGCTGGTGATTTAAAAGGCACAGCACTGTGGCATGACCTAACTGATGAGATATATTATGCTGATCCAGAGCATTATAAAATATTAATATCCCTGCCAAAGTTCAGCTCACTGACCTCCTCTATACACTGGTGAGCTCACCTGCTGAAAGGCCAAGAGCTCTAAGCTTTGACATTTTCTTTCTTTTGACAAAATAAATAGCATTTCTGTGTTCTACAAAAAAACAAATGAACACAGGAAGAAAAATACTGACACATGCTTCTCACCAAGCAATTTCTGAAAGATATTCTAGGTCTCTTCTAACCAACAGCTGAACTCTGCTGAAACTCAGGCCTCTTTGTCTTAGCAGGATTTTTCTTCAAGCAAAGAAAACCACTTTTAATCCTGCTGAACACAGATTTTTGCATGGAGCTGCTTGGGCTAACTCGAAGAAATAGACTCTCATTCCCAGCCTGGAGTGCTGTGTCCTCACAGTCCTCCAAGGGGTTTGACAGCTGCCTGGGCTGTGGCACCTTCATTGCTGGCAACGTCTTGGAGCAGAACCTGATCGTGCAGATGCCACACTATGCTCAGCAATTTTGGCACTCACCAAGTGTTCCAGCAAGCAGCACTCTCTAGGATACTTAATAGTACTTCAAATTCTTTTTTATTTAATATATTTAGCTTTCTGGGCTGTAGCAATTTATACTTTTAGCATTCTGATTTAAACTCTCCCCTGAAACAATAGTCTATGAACTTGCTTAGTTTTGAATTCATTTCTATTGGGAAAGAATGGTAATTTGTGAAGAGTTTGACCTAAGTCATTCTCCATTTCCTGAAAATTCTTAGTTATGATTTTCTTCCTATGTTAAATAAATTTTTAATGAAGCCCTCTATCTAATTTAACCAAAAGTTTTCTCAGTTCTTCACCTGACTTCTTTTAATAACTCACCTATCATATAAAATAGTAGATAATTTCTGGTAATTTTAAGACTGCAATATATGTGATCTTTATATTAAACAGTTCATTTGGATATCAGGTCAACATAATTGAGTTTCATTTCAATATCAAGGGTGATGTAAGTAATTTTCTTATTGATAATGATAAAAAATGTTCATCTATTCTTGAGACTCAAACTGAAGAAAGCAGGTATTACTTCAGATGCTGAATTCATCTGAATATTGATACAATATGGAATAAGGTAAAGTATACTCATGAAATGTAATACTTCATAATAATATTTTGATTGTAATATAATACACAAAATTTGAGATAGAATTCATATCTTCTTTTTCATGGCATCCTCATTTCTGATACATCAGTCTTAAACAGCCCAACGGCAAAAGGAAAAGCAGAAATGGAAGGGCTACTTTCTGAAGACTGTCCCAGAAGAAAGCTTTTTCAACAGGAAATGAACTTTGCTGCACAAGAATGTTGCTCCTTTCCAGCCCAGGATCATGTAAGAGGTAGATTCCGATGCCTTAAAGCACAGAGAGGTCACTCATCTCTGGTGAGTAAAAAGACAGGCAGAAAAGGTGTGCCAGCTCTAGTGGGTCCCTCAGCTCTAGTGGGTGGATCCCATCAGGACCCATGAATTTGTGGGTGTCAAATTTGTCTAAATTATCTGTAACCTCATTCTCCTCAACCAGGGAAAATTCTTCCTTTATCCAGACTTTCTCTCTTGGCTCCACAGTCTGGGGTTCCTGCTGGCCTTAGACGGAAGGAAGGAAGGAAGGAAGGAAGGAAGGAAGGAAGGAAGGAAGGAAGGAAGGAAGGAAGGAAGGAAGGAAGGAAGGAAGGAAGGAAGGAAGGAAGGAAGGAGGGTGGGTGTTCAGTAACTCCACCTTCTCTGGATCCTCCACCACCAGAGCAACCACCCCATTCACCAGTGGTCCCACATTTTCCCTTGTCTTCCTTTTGCTACTGATGGCTTTGAAGGAGCTCTTCTTGATGTCCTTGACAACCCTTGCTAGATTTAATGACAAATGGACCTTAGGGTTCTTCTTTGCATCCTCTAATAATGTTCCTATATTCTTCCCAAGTGGCCTGTCCCTTCTTCCACATTCTGTGTATGCGTTTCTTCTGCCAGAAGCTCTTTGCTCCCCTATGCATGTCTCCTGCCTCTTTGTTTGATTTTTTTACTCATAGCACCAATCTTGAGCTTGGAGGAAGTGAACCATGAATATTATCCAGCTTTCTTGAGACCCTTTCACCTCCAGGTCTCTATCCCATGGTACTCTACCAAGCAAATACAGGAAAAGACCAAAGTCTGCTCTTCTGAAGTCCGAGGTAGAAATAATGCATTGATTTTTCTAGAAAGAAGTATTTTAATGAGAAACCTTAATGCTATTTTTACAGATTGTCATTAAAAGTATTTAACATTCTAGTCATATCATTCTTGCATTGTTGATGGATTAAGTAATTATACATAAATTCATTAGACTGAAAAGAAATCTCCAAAATCAGTTTTTAGTCAAATTACTATGTTAAACTATATTTTGATCAATTTTGCTTTTCTTATACCATGGAATAAAACTGTAAATTTCAACATTTTTCACAGAGCAGAAATCCCTGGGTTTTAGTATTCCTATGTGTAGTAGCAAAGTCTTCATCTTTAAACTCCAGAAGCAGACTGTTTTGCTTCAGTTGATCTTTAACAAGTTATTTTTTTTCTGGTCTTCACTCTGCATTACGTTGGCCTCAATGAAATATGCAAAGTGACTCTCTTCTGATGAGCCACAATTCTATTTTCAGTGCTGCAGTTATCATTCAAGTCTGTCAAAACCAAATTGCAACACTTTGCAAAACAAGTACAGGAATATAAGCACAGTCCTCAGCTGCATATGTTATGTTGGCACCACTTTCAATCCAGAAGGTATAGACTGGCTGTAAATTTCAAAATGGTGCAGCATGTCCTGAGTCACATTTGCTGCAGTATGCTCTTCACCAGAACCTTTAATGTGTAGTTCTCTGCATTTCCTAATGTTTCCTTGGCTGATTTGCAGATTTGACTTGAAACACTGCCTGATGGCCTGGCTGACCCACTGTGGAGCTGAATATTGGGTTGACTTGCCTTTGGACAAATGAAAAATCTCTCCAAGCATCCTGCTTTGGGTTATGCATTACTCCCTTGCCAACTTATTCATAAGACTGTGAAATAGCTTTTTACCAAAGACAAACCTGCAAGGAGGAGCAGAGTAATGGAGGTCAGATTCTGGCCAGCATTTGATGAATGCTTCCCTGGTAACTATGATTCCATAGCAAAAATCAATCCAGAAATTTTCTCTGCTGCATTTTTATTCCTGTTCTCTGCAGCTGAGAGATTCGTTACAGATTGGCTTTTTATAACCAGACATTTTAGGCAACTTTGCTTGCCTTGAAAAACCAAAAGTATGCATAATGAAGTCTGATTATGTTCAATTTAGGCATCCTGTGACCTTTTACATTCTTAGAAGTGTGTTTCTAATAACCATAACAAGTGTTGTTGAAAAGATGAGCTGCTCCATCTGAAATGCATTTGCTTTAGTGTCTTTCCCACTGAAGCTTTCTGTTTTCTGTGCCTTTTGACACAGGTTCTGGTATTTCTCCCTTAAAATGGTATTCCAGACTGATAGTACCAGCTGTCCACCTTTTGTTCCCCCTTCTGACTCTGGTGTGACAGATGGTGCAAACAGCCTGGCACATAGCTGTTGGATCAATATAAGGCACAAAATACCTGCCAGATTGCTGATGACTAAGATGTTACATACTCTGGCACCATTGGACAGCTTAGCAAAAATGGCACTAGCCTGAAGGGAAAATAACCAAGATTCATTTGATTTTTCCAGGGTTTTTTTCAGGATAACTGTTATTTTGAATTACGGAGAGAAAAAACTTTGAAAACCTCCTAGAATTTTCACCTCACTACAACAGAACCACTGTAAGACTAAGTCTCTGGCCCTTCTGTTTTATTAAAGCTGGATAACTTGTCATTGCCTCTTGTCAGCTCCACTTCCAGATCTCAGCTACTCTTTCAGACCTTGCAAGGGTTCAAGGACTATTTTGCAGAGTAAATGTCCACTCCAAGTGTGGCTTTGAATACTCTTACTCTGAGAACTCAAACAGAAGTCTTGATTCCTTTCTCATTCAAGCACTGGAGGACCCCAAAGAGGAAGTGAGTGGTTGGAGGATATTGTTTGGCTTGCATTGGGTTTTGTGGATGTTCAGCAGGGCAGCTGGCAATGCCTGAGTTGGCAGACATGACCAGTTCTGTTCTTGACAGCTCTCCAGGTGCTTGGCCAGATTTGTAACTGCACCTTCAAAGTTTGCACTACTGACATAAAGAGATAACAGGTGAAAATTGAGTCCCAGTCTGAAGGTTTTGTGCATGACTGGAAAGCATATAAAAAAAAGAGACGTTTAATTATGCATTTTCAGTTAAAAAGAGCAAAGGAAATGGCACAGACTTGCTAGAGGTATAAGGGTGGGATAGGGGAAGGAACAAGAGCCATCAGCAACTGAAAGCAAACTGTGAAAGAGCATGTGGCACATTCTCATCCAGCCTGTCTGCACGTCCCTAACACTGCCAGGAAAGTTCACCTCTGACAGAGTTCAAAGACAGCTGAAAGTGCCTTGGCAACCCATGGCATCAGAGCTCCAGAAAACCTTCTCAGTATTTGAATATCTTTACTCCTTGGAGAGAAGCAAAAGGATTCCTTTGGAATCCTGAAATCCTAGAATAAGCACTTTTTTAACCAGTTTTATTTTAAAACAACAGATGCAAATAAGAATCACAGTTAATTATTAGAAGGCTACTTTCCTTTTTTGCCTCCCATACACCCTCAATAAAGTGTTTAGGAATGTCACAGCTTTTTAAGAAAATCCTGGAGAAGCTCAGAAGTGCTCCTCCCAGTCCCAGGGCTGCATTCACTCCAACCCTTGATTACATTTGTGTTCTGAGTTATTCCTTAGTTTAAACTACACAGTCAAAAAATTTATTGTCCCAAATAAAGAAGTCCTATTTTCCTGAATCATCACCACATGAGACTGTCAGGGTGTTCAATGAGTTCCTTTCTCAAGAGGGTATTGTGTATTGTCTAGCTCAGCTGCCTTATTTCCATTTCATCCACAAAATACTCCTGGGCAAATGCACCACCTCAAAGGAGTGGCAAAGTGCTCCTCCACAGCAGCAGGGCTTGCAGAGTTCACAGCCTGCTGCATCCCACTCTTTGGGGTTGCAATTTGCCCCAAACCTTATGGGACATGCAGGCTGGGGAGGTGCAGCCACAGTTTCTCAACTGTCTCACTGCCCAGCATCTTATCAGGGAATCACAGAATGGTTTGGGTTGGAAGAGACCTTAAAGATCATCCAGTTCCAACACCCCTGCCATGACCAGGGACACCTTCCACTGGACCAGGCTGCTCCAAGCCCCATCCGAGCTGAGCTTGAACATTTCCAGGGATGGAGCATCCACAAGTTCCCTGGGCAAACTGTTCCTGTGCTTCACTACTCTCACAATGGGTCTGTCTTGGGGCCAGCTGGCATTGGCTCTGTCAGACACAGGGGAAGCTCCCAGCAGCTTCTCACTGTAGCCACCCCTGTAGTACCCCCACTACCAAAACCTTGCCCCACAGTCCCAATACACCCCAACTTTTTTACAGGGATGAAAGAAATTGTGCACACAAAGTTTTCTTGTACCTAAAAATTTCTCTTGAAAAGTTTGTCTTTTCATCTCTTTCTTGCAGTTCAATTTAAAAATACTTTTGTTTCCTGGAATTATTTTTATTTCAAGATACTGCAGCAGAAGCATCACTTTGTTTCTGTGGCTACATGCTGGCTTTTATGATAAAAAAAGAAATTTAAAAGCTCACTGAGAGAGGCTATGTTCTTTACATTTTTACACTTGAGCATTTTCACTTCTATCTCATTGGCTTCAAAAAATGTACACATTATAATACAAAAAAACTAAAAGATCTACATAAACTATTAAGAAAAAAAAATGGCCTAAACCTGAGTTCCTGGTATTTCATCTTGAAGGAAACTTTGCAAATGTCATTTTTCTGTTTTCATATTTAAAATTGCAAAACATCTCTGAAAGTTATTTTCTACTTTCCCAAAGCTTTTTCTTTTAAAGACATACATTTAAAAAAAGTATTATGTCCAGAAGAATGAATGGGTTTTAAAATCAACTGTTATTATTTTTGCTCTCATTGTTAATCATTATGTTTATTGCTTTCTTTTAACTTAATCCATTAGCAGGGATTTCTGATTTGAAGAGAATTTTAGCATTAAGTCAGAATGAAATGGTAAATTGAATGAAATATAAATCTCATGTTTATATTAAAAAATGAAAGTCTTTCTGTTTGAATATTATTTAAAAGAGTAACTATATTTCTTTCCTTAAAATTCAGTTTTTTAATTTTTTGCCATGACTGAGGAGTTGGCTTACTTTTTTTTTGAAGATTTTATATCAGTACATCAGCAATTAGAATCTATAAACAGATCTGGTACAAAAAATTCAGTGTTTCAGGAAATTATAACATTAAAAATGTTATATAATGACCAATTTAAAAATAAATTTAATTTCAATGAAATTTAGTTTTAATTTAAAAATACTGCAGATAAGAAAATCTATAAAAGGTTTTTTCATGGAGAACATCCATTCCTTCATTTCAAAATGAAATAGATCATTTCTTCAGATCTGTTGGATGCCCACACAGAAACAAGGAGAGACAAAAGACTCCTAAACCATGGATTTCTGCTGGAACTGGATCTCCCTGCTGTGGGACAGGCAAGCTCTGGCACCCCAGATGAGACAGCTGGCATGTTGCTCTGTGGCTGTGGATGCCCTGGCCTCAGAAATTACAGACCACAAATGTTTCTGCCCTCGCTTCAAGGGAATCTCCCAAAATCAAGCCATTTCCAAGGAACATGCTGACTAAAAAGTGGCATATTCCCAGTAAAGAAAAAAAATGCTTTTAGATGAAAGATATGGCTGAGTTGTTATTAACTGTAGCTTTGTCTATGCTATTTTTGAGGAAAGAGTTTCCTATAGGAATAAGCTAGAAGTTTGAGGGCAGGAAAAGAAGCTATAGCCTCACCCATCCTCTACTCGTTCTCTGTTCAAAGACCATGCAAATCCTGGATCAGCAGCACAGGCAGAGCTTGTGGTTGAACACAAACATGAAATCAGCTTTTTCATGCAGGGCACAGAGACTTCCACTAGCTCAATTCCAACACTTCTCAGAACTGCCATTTTTCACATGCAAAGAAATTATTTGGATACATATTTATGGTTTCTTGTGGTCACATGCAAGCTCGTTGAGCTCCAAACCAGACATATATAATGTATATAACACTAGTGCAGACCCCACCATGGACAAACAAATCCAGTTTTCCAACATGGTATATACACATATTCACTGTCATCTAAACTAGCTACACACATTTTCCATCTTGTGGCAGAGATAAAGTGAATTCATCCACCTGGAGGATAGCAAGAGCAGAATGGTGTCTTCTTACAACATCCAGTGTAAATACACACCAGTCAACATGAATATATAAGAGGTGTTTCAAGCATGAGAGCAGTCTGCTTAAAACCAAATGTGCTATTTGAAGAGGCTAATTAAAAACTTACTTTTGCAGAAAGATACATGCAGGACATCTAGCTGTTTCTTTATTACAAATAAATAAAAATGCACTTAAATCTCCCTATAAAACATATACAGTGCAGTGGCAGAACTGCTTATTTTAACTGCTTTAATAAATACCAACTCCAACTTTGTTGCTCCTACTTCAGATTTAAAATCCTGCCTGTTTTTTCCCAGGTGGATCAGCTGGCTTAATTAAAGGTACTGCTTTGTTCATATGCTTGACAATCACAATTACTGCTATTATAAATATCATGCTGCCTGATCGTTTCCAGACAACTTTCAGATATCAACAAATTTCCAATCAAGTCATGCATATAAGTATGAGAAGACAGCTCTTGAAAACCAAATAATTCTACACTTATGCTGTAAAAGACACGCTCCTTCTCTCTCCTCTCAAGGTAATGCTCTGTGTACATTCTTAATCTTTCTGCCTCTCTTGCTAGTTAACAGTGACCTGCTGTCTCTGTGCATAAAGATTAAAACTTGAATTAAAACATTACTTGGGGACTTGAATTACCCACTATGGATTTGCTGCCCCTGGACTTGACCCACTCCCCCAGCAAAAAATACTTACAGTGAAAAAAAAAATATCAAGCTGGGACAGGGCTTCCCATTTGGTCCCTAATACCGTCTGGGAACATAATGACTCAATTCATTTTGCCCTCCGATTAATGGAGCAAGCTCAAGTATTATAAGAAGCACTTTAATTCCCTCTGATGTTTTCATTATGAATTCCTTTGTGGCAGAACTCATTTGCAATAATGCATATGTAATTTTGGAAACCAAACGGAAATCCTGTAGCCTTCAGGACATTATTAACCTGAAGAAATGCTGAGGCACACGTAAAAATCAAATATGCTAGCACCAGCAACCTCTCAAAACATTTTATGAATAAAATTGGTAAGTAAAGCTGCATCTTGCTAGTGGGAAGTTAAAATGGCTGAATTAATAATGGTTAAAACCCTAATGGTATTAGTGACACTTAAGCTGTCTGTTCAGATATTTTCTCAGGATTCAAAGATATACACTGGAATGTTTAAAAATTTTAATAAGTTTATTATCTAAAGATATTTGGAAGTGAATCATCTGCCAGTAACAGACTTCCCCTTTCTCTTTTTTTTCTGCATGGTCCATTTTAGTTCTTTTTTAAACAGTGTTTGTCATCCACAGATACAAGACCTGATATATTTCAAAAGCAAAAAAATCTTATTTGACTTATGCTTCTTTTAACAACTAGAGGCACACTGCTGTATTTTGAAGACCATGTTGTCTCATTTGATGCAATGAGTCCAGACTATTATCTCCAGTAATTTATGGAGTTATGTAAAATAATCTGATTTCCCTTTGAGGTGGCGGATTTGATGAATCTAATTCTCTGTAACAGGGTAAAATATTTCCCTGTACACTATTCACAGAAAATGTAAGGAGGGGCTGGTTAGGAGGTTAAAGAAACTTCCCTGTGTGACCATTTGGGAGGCACTCTGGCCATCACACTGTCACCAGTTGGCACCAGGTCACAACCTCTTGCCTTGAGCTCCCACAAACCAGAGCTCTACCTGCAGCTCACACTGAGCTACCTGCACTTAAGGTGCTCCTCAGCATTTCTCTAACCAGTGGCTGTGACCCAAATCCACTGTGTGAGAAATAGTAGGGACCAGAAGAAACCAGAAGTATCACTAAGACGTTTTTTTTTTCAGCTTGTGTCAACCTTTTTTACTGTAGTAAAAATCACTGGATATCCCATTTGTTGTTTTGCATCCACAGGTTTCTATAGAGAAAGATATCAATTACCCTTTGTCATCGAATCCAGAATAAGAACAGAAGAATTTTCTGATTCAGAGCAAAAATACACTTAGGTGAAGAAGAAAACTAGGAAGATGTAAAAACAAGAAAAACATTTAACATCCTTTCCTAATAGTCTCATAGACTCAGAATCTTTTCATTCAGGGTATTTTCTAACTCGACATGGTATGGGTCATTGGCAAACTGCAATGTATCTTTTTTAAGTACTTATCAAATCATTCTTTACATACATTCCAGACTCTTGTTTTCACAAGGTCTTTTGCAAGTATTCACACAAGGCTGCTGTCTGTTGGCTGGAGAACCTGCTGCTTTTGCTTGCTTTCAACCCAGGTACTTGCAGTAGGGGCTTTTTCTGGTATTTTCATTGGACAAATTAATTTTTCCCTTCCCAGTTTATGCCACTCATAACTTTGCAGTTATCTTTTGCATCCTAAGTAATCTCTTCCATATTGAGAAGTTCCAGTCAGTTCAATTACTCCTTATATGAGAGACCATATGTCTCATTGTGCTTGTCACCCTTCTCTGAGCCTGCACCAATTCAAATGCATCCTTTCTGAGATGAGGGGAGTGGAGTGCACATGATACCCAGCATGAAGGCAAATGTGAATGTGTACAGGGCAAAATTCACCTCTGGTGTCCTGTCTCTGAATGTACTAGAAGCTTGAACTGAATGTGCATGATTTCCCTGAGAGACAATTGTGAAACAACTTGTCCTTCATATGTTATCATTTATTCCTGAGAAAATTTAGCTGTCAGGCATGAGATTTAATCAGGTTTACAGTGAGTTTTGTAGCACTAGTTGTATAACTACAAACATTACTCTTACTAATAGTAAATAACTAATGTCATTGAGAATGTTTTCAATTTCTTGACAATAAGGCTGTCCTGTAGGAGGCTCAGACTGACTTCTGAGCTCTGCAGATATGACACAGAATAGCAAATATAGTGACATTCCTGGTTTCTGGAAAGCTGGTACAGCTCCTTGTGTTCTTAGAATAAACTGGTGCAAAATTCCTAAATTTACCTGTAATGTTAATCACTGCTAAATTAATTTTATTTGATGCTGTACTATTTCAAAACACAGTCCAAAATCCTTTACAGAAGGTCAGCAGTGGGTGTGAAACCACACTGAAATGTAAACATTAGAACAGTAGGGCAATAGATACAAACATCAAGGAGCAGAGCCTCATTCAAATCATTGTATCATTTTTATTTCTGAAGTATTAGCTATTTCAAACGCTGATGAAAAATAAACAAGACTTAACCTCCAATCTCATGCTACAATTAGTCATTATCTCTACAAAGATGTGATATAGCTCTGTCCAAAAAGCTGGAGTTCTAGTTCACCTACGTGTGAATCAACCCAGACAGGCGGCCAGAACAACTCCAAAACCACGGCTAAAATGAAAAGAGCAAATTTGTTTCATTACCTTTCTAACTGCAGAATCCTGAAGCAGCACCTGGGCAGCAGGGACAGCCCAGAGGGAATGAAGGCATCACTGGGCTCAGTCCAGCCCTGGCAGGCAGTGGGGCTGCTGTTTGCACCCATTTACCAAGGGCCCACACACATGGAGTTT
Source organism: Lichenostomus cassidix (assembly GCF_008360975.1). Taxonomy (NCBI): domain Eukaryota; kingdom Metazoa; phylum Chordata; class Aves; order Passeriformes; family Meliphagidae; genus Lichenostomus; species Lichenostomus cassidix. The sequence goes on from NC_139482.1 coordinate 21,971,337, forward strand.
AGCAGCATGCTGTGATCTCCTCTGTGGCTTTTATGATCTCTGAGCTTTGGGCTCTCTACCAGGACAAGGAGCTCAATCATGTCCATGAGAGGGCCTCCAAGTCTCTACAAACACCTACGTTATCTCTGCACAGAGATTCTGCTTCTCAAAAGAGGCAGAGGATAAACAGCTGTTGGCATTTCCGCTTCCCCAAGCCTTGGTATCCTCAGCTGAAAGGTCACTTGAGCAATTCTACCACCTTCCACTTTTAACCTTTTCCTCCCAACAACATAAAACTTCGCTTTTCCCAAAAGCCAGTTTAATTCTGACATCCCCATGAAATGGAAACCTTCCCAAACCTCCCGTGAAATGAAAGACCTCCAGGATCTCAACTGCTGGGTCACGCTCAGAAATCACAGGACCTGGAGTGGCAATCATAGCATCCCAATCCAAGTGCTGGTAGGTCAGCCTCTCTCTCTTTGCAGCCAGTGGTGAGGAGTCCTGTAAGGCACAGGTAGTCTGGGGCTGGGTGACTCGTGCTCACTCTAAAGGGAGCCCAGGCCAAGTGACTCAGCAGTAAACATGCATTCTGCACACAGGGTCAGCTTGTGACCTGGACAGATCCAGGCTGCATGGCAGCACACCTCGAGCCTCTGGCCTTCTGAACCCATCACAGGAGCCTAACAAAGCTACTTTTCTCAGAAATCCACCTGTGTGCTGCAGCAGCACCATGACACTCCTTGTAGGCACAGATTGTGTCCATGAGAGTAAATGAAGCAGTGACAGCCAGCACTGCAGGAACCCAAATGTTTGTTCCATAAACTGTTGGAGACATTCATGGCATGCTTTGAACTCTAACTGGCACTTCCCCAAACATTTTCTTCAGGAAAGTGCAGCAGCCAGTACAAGGCAAGCACAGCTCCTGAAAGGCTTAGTTAAGGGAACAATTACATTCTCTTCAGGATGAGGTAAAAAACAATCTGAGCTTGCCTTAATGCCATGAAAGGATCCTGGATCTGTTTAATTTAAAAGATAAGTCATAGCAAGCTGGATCCCCAGACCTTGTCCTGGATTTCTTGAAGGCTCACTGAATCCATGATGTTTCCAAAGAAATATTTCAGGCTATTGACGCTAATGCTTTCTGATGAAAGCTGGGTTTGTCAGAAATCCTGGGCATAGCTAGTGTCAGATCAGTCAGTCTGATTCAGAAAAAAATATTCTCATTTTTAAATGGGAAAAGTGAAATTTATTTCACCTCTGAACCTGAAATTTATCTTAAATTTGACTAAAGGAATCACTAATAATGATGTCGTTCAGTCTCTAGAGTTCACTCAAAGCTTGGTCGTATCTAGGATAGTCAGTAAAAGTGTCAGCCAGCAGACAAATGTCCACCAGGAATGGAAATAAATTACTGAAACATTTAGGATTGCTTATTAAAACCATAATTTTCTATCACGATTAAACCTAGCTAAACTGAAACTGGTATCTAAGACTAGTCTTCTTTGTTTTAATTTACTCCAATTATTTCAAGCATCAGTTTAAAACTGCTTTATCCTAACTCTCTTTTCCACACACTGAAATTTTCATCTAGCTTTGACCACATCAGTAAATCATCTCAATGTCTCTGTATTATGATATTTATTTAAATTCAGTTCTATATCAATTAGTTCAATCTTCAGGGATGTTGGAGTTGAGACTAAATTCAGCTCTTTAAAGGTCAATGCGCAGCCACTCTACTATTTATTTATACAGAATATTCACAGGACATTAATTGCATAAATGCATGCACTTTTAGTAAATAATCCATTTAATACTGCTTAAAGAAATGCATGATTGACATGAATATGTCTCTTGACATATTAATTTGTTTTATAAATACTGGAAGTAGTAATTACTGGACATAAAATTGCCATAATACAGATGGAGAAAATATGCTAAATAGAAAATTACTGTCTGTGAATGAAATTTAATTGTTCTCCAGAAGTCTCAATCCTGACATTGTAGAAACCGTGCAATCCCTTTTGAATACAGCTAAAAATTGTAAAGTCAGTACTTTTCCCTTCTAATGGTAAAATTATTTTTATCCAATACTTCAGCTTGGTTCCATCTTTGTGTATTGATTTCCCTAATCTTTGGATTGTCACTTCTTATTTACTAGGGAGATAGGGAAAGGTTTTAATTTGAAGCAGCACTGTATGATGAGTTGCCACTATCCTGCTTTCCCACAGAAAAATGCTCAGGAGGGAAAGGGTGAAGAAGTCTTTTAAAGCACTTGACAGCATGAAGAAGGAAAGTTGAGAAAGCTGATGTTATACAGCCACTGTGAGAGCAGAAGGGGAAGAGATGACACTGGATGAGGACAGAAGGAGATTGTCATGCCAAAGGAAAAAGAGGAAGAAAAATACCTTTTCAGGGTAGTGCCACCTTCATCTGGGCATTTTACCTGTTTTTTTCTTCAAGCACTAAGAAAATACTTTTCCTGAAAAATTTCAATACTACAGAAAATGCACTTACGCTGTGCTGATGATATTACACCACATTTAGGCAGTGCCTATGATTGCAGAAAGCATTCCCCAGGCACTCACCTCTGTTACACACATGTACTTCCCCTGCAGTCTCCTCTCCACTCACACTGAGGGCAAAGATTGGTCACACCTGCTTACCAGAAGGACCATGTTTCTGGGACACAGAGGTGAAGAGCTCTCCTATGTTCAAGTCCCGCATTTTCAGCCCAGTTTCACTGTGTGTGACATCAAACCCCTCTCTGCAGAGCAGACCTATGGCAAAGCTCAGCACCATGCCCCACATGGAGCATAAGACACACTCTCGCTCTTCCACAACCAAATCCAGAGTATCCTATTGGGAATTAGACCTGCTTCAAGAGGTCACCTCTAGGCATCTTTCAGACGCTGATAGATGCATTTATAATGAAGAGCTTGCCTAGCAAGGAACGGCAAATTAATTATTAGTATTTGTGACTTCAAAGGACAAGCTGTAAACACCACTCTGCTGTCTTGCAGCAGATGCGAGAGTTCACTGTGTTGTTATGGCATTCTAATGCCAGTCACAGGGGGAAATAGAGGCATACCTGCTTCTAATAAGTGACATTTGTTGCTAGGGTAGGAGGTTTTCACAGGATTATATGCAAAAATAAAACATAAAATATAAGCCTTAGCTCCTTGACATAATCCTTTCCTGACGGGACTGAGATTTCTTTTTTGTTATTTTGTGAGTTCAGCAGATTCAGCCTAAGCACAGCTCATCAGCTTTCTATTTCTGCTGTCACTGGGTAAGCATATGTCACAATCCACTGAACACCTCAAAGTCATTTACCAGCCTCTTCTGAAATCAGTTCTGTAACAGGATTTCCACAGGTGATGCAAACTTTATGCTGGCAACTTCACATTATTAAGCTGCCTAAAAGTCCTGCCCTGGGCCAGGACAAAGGGTATCCATATTTGGCTCCATGTGTAAGTATTCACACATGGTAGCCCCAGAGCCATAATGTTGAAAGAAAAAGGAGGAAAGCATTTCACTCCAGAAGGCATCACCTATGGGAATGGCAGAATTGCCTCAGGGATTGCTCAGAAGTTTGCAGAACACACTCTGACTGACACAGGTGGGCCAGCCCCTCACCCTGCCACAGTCCCTGTGGATGCTACAAGGATACTGAGCCTGAACCAAAACGCTTGGCACTCAGCAGCCTGGTTCTTGTCAGGAGCATCACCAAATGAGTCACAGCTCTGGGGCTGCCTCCTTTCTGGCCAGGCAGGAAATACTGAGCTCAGTTTGCAACTGAAAATGGTAAAACCCAGTGAAAGGGGTCAATGCAGCATAGAAAGAAACTTCCTCGGGCTGAACAAGGAGCCCAGGTCTGGTGCCAGCTGAAGGGCTCAGCCCTACAGCTGCTGAAAGACTGAGATCAGGGATGCTATTTAGGCAGCAGTTCTCCAAAAACACTTAGGAGTTTGTGGGCTTGCAAAGTGAGCCCTTCCTTCGGTTGAAATCACAGAATGAGAAGCTTTCTCCCAAATGCAAGAAAGATGATAATCATCCATGACCATCTCAATTTCTTTGAGCATTTAAACAGTTAAGAAGATTTAAGAAAATATATCAAACCCTATTCCTAAAAGGCCATAAAAAACATAGATGAGAAAACTTTCTGGCAGAGCTTCAGGACCCATGAAAGGGAACCTTCTGGGCAAGATGGCAACAGTTTCTGGCACAAAGTGTGATCTGGGCATAACCTGAGAATATAGGCAAGATAGACAGGAGTAAACTCAGTTTTGAAATGTCAAAGAAGGAGAGGTATGGATCAGGAAAGAGCAGGGAGAAGTTGATTTAACAGTTGGCTTTGACAATAAACCTTCACTTGACTAGTCCTTTGGAAACCAGGACTGATTCATGAGGTTTCTCACTCTGGGGAGGCAGCAGGACCCCCGAAATCCCACAAAAAGGGGTCGCTGCTGCGATGCGAACCCCCACGCAGTCCGGGCCGGTCGGAGCCGGGGCGCCGCGAGCTCACGGGAGCGCGCAGTGTGTCATGAGGCTCGAGCGACAGAAACTCGGCAGGAAACATGGGTGAGGCGAAAGAACATACTGGACACTGTCTCTAGCCTCCCAGGGAGGTTTATTTGGGTCTTCGGCAGGGTTGCAGGGAAGGGGAAAGGGGGAGGAAAGCAGAGGAAGCGCAAAGGGGCTGGGAGCCCAAAACCAGGCCCAGGCTGCCGCTGGCATGGGCTTATAAGGGAAGGGAAGGGAAGGTGGGAGGGATTGGCTCCCCAGAGCGGCAGAAGGTCTGAGGGGAAGAAAGGCAGGGGAACATACCAATAGACTTCTGATAAGGCAGGGTGCATGTTTCAAAACAGCCAATAACACACAGAGCAGGGGAACAAAGGAAAAACCTCATGGAGCTTTGCCGAGCCACGCTGCAACAGATTCATGGATTCAGGAATAGTTGTGACTTCATTTACTATACACACGTGCAGATTCTAGGACAGACCATTTAAATAACCGAGAGCAAAGGAGACTTTTCCAAACATCATTTTTGATCAGTTAATTTAACTGTTTAAAAAAAAATTCTCTGTTTAATATTCCAGAGGGCTCTCATGGGGTATTATGGCAATGAAGAAAAGCCCGGGAAGTAAGCAGATTACTTAATTCATATTCTTTCCTAAAACATGGTCCTGAGTGAGACACTAGCTGAAGTCTCTGATAAAATACCATCTTTATTTCCTAAAGGACCGGTAGTTGAACTTATCCCAGTTACTGCTGATGAAGCTGTAATGCACTGGTGTACAACTTTTGACACATTTGATGCTCATTAACTTTTCTTTAATTTGAAAGATGTCTAGGGCATCTTTGCACACAAACAGAATATATGGTATTTACATAGAAGAAACTACTCAATTCAATTTCTTTTGAGAGAATATATGTGATATTACTTTTACTTTTTTGTAAAAGCTTGATTTTACTGTGTGGATGTGTAAAGTGCAAAACCATATATATTCTCTTATAGCTTTTTCTGTGATGTTGCTAGGAAGTCCTAATGTTTCTGACTTCAATAATATGGCAATTATTCATATCTTCATACCAACAAGCATTGAGCAAGTTTGGTCCTTAAATGCACTCCTCAAAGACATGAAACACGAAATACAATCAGTTGCACATGATCAAGCAGGTGTTTAGTATGGACTTCAATGGCAGCCTGCATCTCTAGATGCAAGAAGTCTTTGATCTGTATATCAAAGCACAATGGTAATGAGTGCATCCACTGAACTACACCTTGGTACTTCAGGTACATTTCACTCCCCTGAATTTTGATTAAACAGAACTTCAGCAATACCACTAATTAGTAAATTGCTGTCTCAGAGTCTCAGCGTTTAATTCTGTTTTATATTCATTTGAGAACATCACCAGCTCTGCTCTTGTAGACTGTAAGATCTATTCATGGTTCATCCTGACACACTAATGGTTGACGTGCTGCTTCAACATGGAATTGGAAAATGAGACAATCTCTTGTTGCACCATAGCTAACACGATCAAGAACCACCAACAATCTGTGGACGTTTTACAATGCTGACAAAACTGGTCAGAAGTGTCTTGTCTTTTCCTGGCTCTCAGTGCCATTGTTTAACCATATGCGTAAGGTTTATCAGTGCTCTGTGCCTGCCACAGATGTTGTGGGAGGCTCTAGAGAACAAACAAATTTGGGAAAAAAACATGAGAAATCACTGTCACTGGTTTTGAAAATAAAATCTTTATTCTTTCTTCATTGTAATTCTGTCTTGCATTCCAGTGGAAAGTTAATTTTCACCTTGCGGACAGGTTTACTTATGCAAAAGATGATTTGGCAAGGTGCCCCTGAATTCTGCAGAGACCTTGATAATTTCCCTGGAAAGAAATAACATTGTTTTCTCCATGAGGCTTGTTTAGGGGGGAATATATATTAAAGTATTATGGATAAGATTTACCTGTGGCAGCACTAAGAAGTAGTTTGACTTGTTAAAACAATCAAACTGGTGTAGCATTCTTGACTTCAAGCTAAGACTTATCTTTTGTCCTTCATAAGTGTGTTCTTCACTTACCCAGCCCTACCCAATTTGATGCTAGACTAATCTACCATTCTGCAATTCCATTCTAAAAATAAAGGGAATTTCTTTGGTACTGATATTTTTAATTTCTTCAATATTTTTCTTTGCTTCTTCAATATTAATACACTCTCATTGTTTTTTAAGGTCAGAATGATTGCCCTGGTGCAAAGCTTTCTTTCCGATACTTTTTCCAGCCTAATATCATAAACATTTGGAAGTTGCACATTTGTCAGAAATATGTGTTAGTGTGCCTCTACCTCTGTTTCTGCATACCTGAAGTGTTACTCTAGAGCTCCTTAGCTTTGCTGCCTGAAGCTGGACTGATACAACTCCCCATCACTGAAAAGTCCCAGAGTGCTAACAATTCTAAAGGCAGCAGCATGTGAAATGTGAGCCTCAGGGTCGTTAGCATGAAAAAAGTGCATGAGGCGCTTCCCACATACTGCTTTATGAACCTAACTTGCTCTTTTCAGTTTGTGCTGATGAAGATTGTTTCTGTAAGAGGAAGGATATGCTGTAACAAGTGAAGATTTGTAGCTACAGTGCTGTTCTCTAGATTTCAAAAGGTTTGAAATAAGAGGGTTTCTGCCTCCCACATTTCAAATGTATATTCAGTGAAACTGGCTGAGGTATAGAAATCAGCAAAAAAACAATTTGTTACTGAATAGATAACAAGTGTCAGCTATTTCACAAGAGGAGAAAAAGAATTGGAGAGTCTCTACCATAAAACCATAGTCCTGAAACAGAGTAAGACTGAAAAAGGGCTTTGGACTCTTTCCTACCACTTCCAAATGCAGAGCCCTGCACACCGCATGCATTCCTGATGGAGTTCCACTGCTGGAAGCCAGCAAGAGACAATAACTTCACTAGACAAGTAGCTGTCTCCAGCCAAAGAATAATGGGTGCACTGTTTCTAGAAGTATACACATCCTGCTTGTCCCAGAATGGCTCCTTAATATGATTCTTATGTGCTCCTATTTCCAACGCTAATAATTAACCAGAGTATTTGGAAATAGCACTACTAAGCATGAACTTTTAAAGCTGACTTTGTAAAGACTAAATCTATTAAGCGCAACATTTTAAGCTCAATTTCAGAAAAGCATTTGGGCAATTAACTTTCAGGACAGAATTGTAGTTGGGCAAGACTAACAGTGACAGAAAAAACAAAACTAAACCACAAAGATGCAAACGCAAAGCACTTATTCTCATGCTATAAAAGTTTTCTTTGGAAATTTTAAATGAGGAATCAAAGATTCTTGTGGGTTTTTTGAGCAATTAGTTTCTTAAGATAGGAATGTAATAACCATAGTCAAACCAGATGAAGTACTTTAAGAGAGATTTGTTAGGGCAAAAAAAGAATGTAACCTCTTACAAGACACGTTCCACACTTTCCAGATAAATTTCCTTCTGGACAGAAATCATCAAAAAATTAGAAGTAAACAACATCTTTCTCAGGAACAGTTCAGATACTTGCAGTATAAATAAAGAAAGGTATACAAGTATTAAGTTGCTCAAAGATAAATTCTTCCATAAGGTTTCGTCATTCTGACTGATTACAGGGCTAGGGCAGAAGTAGCATGTTACAAACACATTTTTCAGGTAAAATCTTGAATCAATTCCAAAATCTTTCACTGTCTCAATTTAGACTACAGTTTCACATTGGAGTGGTTGTATTTTATACCAAGCTACCCAAAACCATTATAGTAATTTTTATTTTTAAGGATATACTACTGATGATCAGCTCAAGGATCCTACAAAAATTCTACTTATGTATAATGATGTTGTTCTACAACTCATGTGAGATAATATAATTCTAGCTGCAAGATAATAAACTTAGAAAAGTAGATATATGTATTTTATTCTTTAAGGATATGTTAGCACTAAAAAAAAAAAGTAAAAAATTGGGGTGCATTTCAGACAATGGATAGTTAAACCAAGAATATGATCAGAAAACATTTAAATAAGGAGTATTTCTGTGTAGTCTGCCTCTCATTCCTTTGACTTCTAGTCAGATTTCTAGTGAACTAATGGTATACTCATAAATTATATAAAATAATAAATGTGCTATATATTATAAAAGAGATATTTTATTGTTTAAGGTGACTAATGCAAACAAATCTCAGATGTGAACAACTCACTTTGAAATTGATTTACTGTTCTCATTTTAAAAGTTGGGCTAAAAATATCTGCTTATAATCTGGACAGTGTAGCTTTAATAACAGGATATTCAAGTGTGGCACATCCAAAATTCAAATCCAATGAAATGAAGAGATTGGGGAAAAATACAGAGAAAATAACTACAAGTAAACTTAACACTTTACCTCACAACTTACACTCAAAATCTTGTCGTGAAACCCCCAACCCACTAAATTATCTGAAGAAATGGGCTTTGTAAGCTTCGTGCAACTTGCCTGTAGAAGGGCTGTGAACAAGCTAGCAGCACAACAACTCCTAATTAGAGTGAAAGGTCACGTTTAAAAAGATCATCTTCTCCTGCACCTGGTGAGTTGACAGAAGAACAGAAAAGCAATATGAACAATATCTCAAAATGTCATTTCTTATTTAGCACTAAATGTAATTATGATGCTATGTTAAAAGAATGTATCCATGCCCAAAGTCCTTGACTAATCATACCTTGAATAAAACTGCTTGATGAAATTTTAAGTCTACCTCTTTGTACCTCATTTTAGTTTTCTATGAATCCATCCTTTTATATTATAAAAACCATAAATGTTATCCTTTTATTAGACAGATTTGAGAGATATATAGAATGTAAAATACAAGAGAACAGAATATTCACTGTTACTCAGCATACTATGGGAAAATTGCTTCAATCTTCAAATTCACTAAAATTTATTGTTATTTCCTTTATATCAATGCAGCTGTCAGAATTATTGAGAGGACCAAGTTTCTCTGAATGATACATTAAGCCCAGGAAAAGATTCTTAAACCTGAAATTCTGACTTGTGAAATAATCTGAACAGGTTCCTGATTTGTCTGTCTGGTAGTTAATCAAGAATTTAGGAATTTTTACCATAACAGATTATCAAGAGTTCAGGTTTTACTTATGAGAAAAAGCCTGATACAATTGAATTATGATTAAACAAACCAAAGGAATTAATGATTCTGCCTTTAATGGTGTGTATTAGAAGTTGCAAGGTTACTTAGTCACCTTGTTTGTTTTTTTAATCCAAAAAGTGTGCAGGTGGGACCAGAATTGCATTGCCAGACTGTTCTTCTAATTCAATAAGGAATTGCCAACTGATTTGTTTGCTGGAAAGGTAAAAAGGCCAGAGGGGAAATTCTAAGGGATAACAGTGCATAGCTGAGTACTTGGTCATTAAGATGAAAGGTGATGTCAGCATTTTCACCACAGCACTGGGAGAAGTGATTTTGTAAGCCTCCCTCATATAAAAACAAGACTAGTACTGGCCAAAAGTGTTGGCAAATACTGGGTCATAAAATAAATGTAGCACGATGTCAGTCTGGATGGAAGGAGCTGGAAATTGCTTTCATTCCACATTTGGAAAATAGCTTCAGTTGAAGACTGTTGAGAAAAGGAGATATTTTAGAAATGTTGACTCACTCTGTTTTGACATTTCATTTAATGTCAACTTTTATTTTTGTTTTGAAATGGTATTTTTCATTCCCAAATTGCCTTTTTCTAAAGGGAAGGTTAACAAACATTTCAACTGACATCTCCAAAGATGCAGTTGTTTGAGGTTCTTTCCCCAAACAGACTTCAAATTTGCCTTTTTTTCCAACCAAAGCAAGACTACTACATGATCAGCTTTAATTTTAAGGCTTAGAAAGCCAAAGCCTGTGGAGATCTTTGAATTATCACATCAGAAGATTACTACAAGAGCATTTAGTTATTAAATAGAAAAAAATCATTAAAGAGCTCCTCTCCTATCCCTCATCTTTTCCTTCTCCCAAATCCCAGCAATTTTCCTCCTTTATCTGGGATGCATATTCTCAGTTCTTCTTGTAAGCAGCAAGATCTGTCTCCAAGCAGCACTTTTGCTGATATCTTCCTCTTTTCACAGTAAATCTTATAACTCTTTCTGTGTGTGTTTTCTGTATTCTATGGTCTTCTCTACCCTTACCATCATTTCAGCCTGGTGGATGTCTGGACTCCAATTCTGCTGGAGCCAGGTCAATTCCAAAGCCTCTTTCTGAGTGACACTATGTCCCAGTTCCACAAAATGTTAATGGTGAACAGTGAAAATAATTAAGCAATCCAAGCATTCATACACGTAACTAATTAGTCTAGGAGAAGCAGGAAGCAGGCAGTATGTTCTGAATAAGTTCTGTTAATGAAGAATGGTCTGACAGAGACAATTCTAATTGCACCATGGTATGTCTAATCTAATTATGTTAATAGTTTATTTGCACTCTAAATCATCTCTGTCAGCTCAGATATGGAAATCTGGTGATATCACACAGTGCTAGTGAAATATAATGAGAACATCTCTGTTCCCGGAATGCTCGTTCTATCTGAGCATGAGTGCTGCATTGCTCAGAATACTAGGCCAGTTGGGAATGCCTTGATGAAAATGCTGTTTGAGTATCTTTCTTGGAGAAGACCAGTTCATCACTGAAAAGTGTTTTTAGGAACATGTTTGATAGACTCCCCAGGTAGGTTGTGCTAAATTGTTCCTCCTTTGGGACTTGCAGTCAGTAGTGCTTTGGGGTACTTCTAAGGCCAGAACCAAAAGATTACCTCTTGCATGAGGACTATTCACCCCACACTGATTATTTTCCTTATAAATATATTCTTCACACCAACACTTAGAATAAGCCCTCACCAGGCAGGGTTATTCTTCATTGTAGTAGACGGAGCAACCTCATTAAGGGACTAAAACAACACCTACCCTACATCACTTAAGATTGATGGAGAGAAGGTGGATGCAGTACTTGAAAGATTCTGGAAGTCTAGAGATGCTGACAACCAGAGAAGATAACCCAAGAGCCTGAAAAGCTATAATCTATACCAGTGTTTAATTGCATGATATTGCAATCTGCTGGGCAGAAAATTCTTCAGAAAATATGAGTATTCCAAGCAACAAAAATGGTCAAGAAAAAACAGAGGACATTTTCTTGACAGTAAATCGGACAGTCAGACCAGACAGAGGAAGATGACCAGGTGCCATGTAATAAATGCTCATGCCAATCTCAGCCATTAAAGGTGGACCATTACCAATTATTTTAAAAGCATATAATAAAAATGTGTTTAACCTAATTTTAAAAATCTAATTTTTAAATCAATGTAGGCAAGCAAAAAAAAAAGAAAACAAAAGCCAATTCCTTCAGTACATCATAAGGGGCAGGAAGATATAATGCATCTCAAAGGTGAAATAAATGACAGCAATCACAGTGCTGCTGCATTCTGTTCAAGTCACATGTATTCAGAGCTGCATAACTAAAAGGTGTCATGTCACACTGCAACAGCCAACACTGAAACATCCCAGAAACTGCTTAGATATCTAGACAGTCAGCTAGGAAGCTGCAGGTGAGAGAGATCCCCAAAGCATGTCCTGTCCTGTCAGGTGTGTGAGGATTTCAGAGCTTCATTTACCCACACACACACCCTCTCAAGAGTGTCTTTTGGGAGTCTTTAGTGTATTCCAGCTGGTCTCTATGGCTGTGGATATCCCATACACCTCTATCACAGCTGTCAATCCCTAATGGAGGTGGTGGACCTAGCATGCTATATAAAGGCACCTATGTGAACAATGAATATAAAGCCTCACAGCAAGTTGCAGGTCCCAGAAAGGCTGATCCTTGTTGGGATCACCAGGAAGGAGTCCCTTTAAAGACCTGCCTCTCCATCAGTCATTAAAGGAAGAAGGAAGCATGTACAGAAAGTATTTCCATTTCTGAAATGGGTGGAAGGGCTCCGAGACTAGAGGAATCAGTTGAGTTACCATCCTGAGGTGCCTACAGAGAAGCTGCATGTTCACAGAAAGTCAGACTGATGACTATTCCTGGAAAAATAGAGCTGCAGGTGGCAGCTCTGCATTCACAGAAAATCAAACTGGTGAATATTTCATCATAGGCAGAAACTCTGCTTTTGAGGTAGGCATGGAGAATGTTAGCAGTGTGTTAATAACTGTAAGAAGCATTTTATGTTGGCATTGAAAAGAAGAGCTCTGAATGACATTCTTGTTGAGACACGATCTAATTTGTCATTCCTCTTGCACCATTAACCCAGACTTCTCCCACTGACTGCCCTGTCTGTAGCAGAAACATCTGCCTGCCAAGCAGCTGCCCAGTCCCATGTGTCTTCCTTGCACCCTCTATAGTTGGTAGTGTCAGCTGCCAGCAATCTGGCTGATCCTTATGGAAAATATCTGCCCAAAGCAGAATATCAAAAAAATGTTGCCCTACCACCCCAAAAGTTTTTGTGGTCCAGAAGTATCATTCACACCCAGCTGATTAGGAAGGGCTCCCTAGTTCCTGTATTTTGGCTGTGGAAGAAAAGGTGCCTGCAGCCTAAATGCTTAAAATGCTCAAATTTCTATTATTATTGTCAGTTAACTGACCAATGTTTGAAAATTCAATTATCTGTTTCTCTGAAAAAACCTAGATGATCAATGTTTATTGTGTCAAAGACCAGGTTGTTTGAAAGGTACAGTGGAACGTTTTGAACACCATCTTCAAAATCTAATTATATGGAGAGAGACAGCAAGTCACCCTTCAAGATGGAATTCTTAATGAGCAGTTTAACTGCTACCAGGCAGACAAGAAAATTCAAAAGCCAAACTTTGCTGAAAGACAGGCATTCAGTGACAGGATAGAAAGGATTCAGAAATACAATCCCCCAGGTAGTCCCTGGCAGACATATTCTATTAAAAATAAAAGAAAAAAAAGAAAAAAAAGAAAGAGTGATACAAGAAACAAACAGGTAAACAAGAATCCTTTGTACCCTCTGAGGGGCCATATCAGAAAGAGAATTATTCTCTTCTCACTGCAGACTTTGCTTGTGATATTTTTTCTTTCTCTGATCCTCAAAAAGTTTGACAAACCAAAATAATGGCTGTACTTTAAGGAAATGAGAAGCTACATCCTAGCTGTATATATGTACTAATGTGTGCAGGTATACACAAATGCACCCATATGTATTTATACAATTCATGCCCTCAGTTTTGTTACATTCACCAGGCTACTGAAGTTTTCAGGGTGAGGTTAGTGGCTCTCTGGAGCTGTATGTGGAGAGTCAGTCAGTATTTAGCTTAGGAGAATGGACCATTCAAAGGTTTGACTGTACCACTGGGAATCAAATATGTATATATACATATATATATATATGTATAAATATGTATATATACATATATATATATATGTATACTCTTCAAAACCTTTTCTGCTCAGATTGCATCTTCTTCCAGAATATATTTTAGACTTGAGGGCAAAAATGGCAATGGCAGGAGCATAACAAAACCTTTCTGGGTTTAGAACCTGTATCTATTTGTTTACCTTATTTCCTCATCTCTACACAAATACCTAAAACTAGTAAGTTGAGTAGACAGGATTTTTTTAAATTGGAATTCATATGAGCAAAAAACTCTGTGGACCCTCATTACTCTTTCCTAAGGTAAACAACGCTTGAGTTCATATGGAACTTGGTTGCACAAAACCAAAATTTATTTTGCAGATCTAGGACTTGAGTCTGCAAAAAAATTGCAGCTTTGCTCAGATAAATAAATGGAACTGCTCATGAGTTCAAAGATAAATAGGTCCACATGGTTGCAGGACTAAAGTTTCGCTTTAATCCTTAATAGTGATAGCCCAAACCTTTCTTCCATGCTTGTTTTATCTGGACTTTGCCACTCTAAAAGGGGGAGAAGATATCAGAAGCTCTCTAGGAGGACTTTTCTCTCTAAATATCTAGGACTGCTGTAGCTGTTTTGTAAAAGAAAATCTAATAATTTCTGATAAGCACAAGGTCTTATTTGGAAATTATTTATGTTAACTGCTTTAAAATTCTTCCCATTCATACAATAGATTTCAGTGATAATGCTGCCTCCATTTAAAGGTGATTGACAGTGGATAAGACCCACATTTTGGTTACTTATAATTTCACTAATACTAACCATTCATTTCAGCCTTCCCCAGTCCTTCTGTTGTCTTTATTTCAGTTTAAAATTGCTTAACTTTTCCACAGAACAAAATACTTCACATTTGTAACATTTTCTAGCCATCATACTGAGAATCATCAGAGCCTTCCTGCTGGGGTGAAGGCACTTTATAATACAGAGAAAGGAAAACTGGCCCTTACATCATGGACTGGCATTTTTCCTTTCATGCAAAAATTCATCCAAATGTTCATATTCTGGGTCACCCCTCCTAAGAAATAAAAAGTGTTTGCGGTGTTACTAAGTCAGTAAACTTCATCAGCACCTTCTGCACTTTCCACCTTAACAGCACATCTTCTCTGTCATGCATTTTTCCAGAGGCCACAGGACTTTTACTTCACAAGGACTCCAAGAGATACAGGCAAGGAAATCTAATAAAAACTGTCCATTAGGAAGTTTTAGAGTCAAGTCAAGACTCTCCTATTTGCCCCCAGTAACGACAATAAATACTCCTATACTATTTTTCCAAAGGATTCCCAATGGGCAACAAGACTAATTCATGTTGTATAATAGTCTTTTGTTTCTAGGAAACCTGTCATGTATTTTAGGAGATGGAAGATGTATTGAATGAAAAGGAAAAACAGGTTAAGGGAGTAAAACAGTGTCCTAGATAACTCCATTCTACCCAGATGCCTATTACAGATGCCAAGTAAATAATTTATCATAAAAATGTTTGGTTGATAACTGTCTTCCTTAGATTTTAAGGCTCATTTTCTAAACACTGGAGATCTGGCTGTGGAAGTACTGTACGCTCACTTTTACAACTGAAATTAATCATAACTAAGTTTGTGGAATACAAAATATATTTTTAATGATAAATGCCCTGGAGAAGGAAAAAAAAAAGCCACCAGGCTACAAAAACCCTGTCATTTCTGAAGAACTACATGAAATATTAGTTTCATCATTTCAATAACAGCAAGAACAGATAAGCATGGATTTTTTAAATTTCAAGGGGAACAATTCAGGAGACACTCAGAACATTAAAATTCTGTTTTAAGTCATTACTCTTTAGATGTCAGAAAATTAGTTCAAGGTCTCGTAACTATTTGTTGTAGGGACTGATAGGAATGAGTATAGGGGAATAAATACATTTCTGAAAATATGAGTCGATAATCTGAGGCCCATTGAAATCTCTGTGTTGTAAACAGGCCCAATAGTGAAAAAACCTCACTCACCCAATATTTGTTGAGGAGCTGGAGCCCAGTGTTTTTGTGGCAAACTCACTGACCTCTACTACTTCACTTCAAGAGAACTCAGTTATCTGAAGCAATAAGTTATTTTTTCCCCTCTGTGGAACAGTCATCAGAAAGCAATATATTGCACTCTTTATAAAAAAAAAGGAGTCAATACACCACAGCAACATAAAAGTATCACTGTAAACTGAGAAGTTCAATTGGTCAAGAATATAAAAATGTAATTTCTTTTATTGGAAAAAAAAAATCTTTTTTTCCACAGGAAATTTTTGGATTTTTTCCTCCTCTGTTTCAGTCAGAAGGGAAGAAAGCAAATCTATTTCTTCTAGGTTTACCTGAATCTAAATATTTCAGTTGTCAAACTGAAATTAGCTACTATTTGGGTTTTTTTAATATACTACCCATTTATCTATGGAATAAAGTCCCCAAGTCTGGCAGAATTATTTTCCTCCTGATGCAGGGGGGGTGGGGAAGGGGGTTGAAGTGGGAAGGAGGAATCAGAATGCTTATAGATAACTGAATGCTTAAATACAGGTCTTTCTGAGGAAGTTATTTTGAGAAAGATTTATTTGTTATAGAGATGTATCATTTAGTCTGTTGGAATTTTATAATTGGGTTTTAAACTCAAAGGACAAATATGTCTTTGCTGGTGATTTATTTACCAAGTATTAATAGAAAAGCCTATTAGGTTATTAGTTTATTCATTTCTATATAATGTGACAGAGAGCAGACTATAATTTATCTCTTCCTGAAGTCATAGGAAATATTGCTTTCTCCTGCAGGCATACTGTCAACACAAAAAATACTTGTCATACAACAAAAATAGAGTGTTTGGCAAGCACAAGACAGATCTGGTTTTGTTGGTATTTTAATTACATATTTTACAAAACATCCACCTTCACCAGCTTGGACCTTTCAAGTCCATCTTATTTATAACTCCCTTGACGGAAATTACTCAGAGACCTACCTGACAGCACGAGCAGCCCACTCCTCAGCTGTTAAACACCCGTGTGCTTCACAGCTGAGCAGCAGGGCTAGCAAGAAACCTGAGGAGTCTGACAGAATGTTTCTCTAACACTTTCTATCCTCAGACCCTGTTGATCCAATTCTATTTTATTACAGCAGCAAAAGAGCAGCGTAAATGTGATACTTTTTCCTCTTACACAGGAATACTTTGATTTACTGCAGGACTACTGGAGAAATATAAAAAAAGCATAGCATAAGAAAATTTTATATTAATTTCAATTAGTGGCACAGCAAAACTCTGCAGAGGGCTGTGTCCATCTAGAAGATGAGTTTTCCATTCTGGATAATGTTTTAGTCCTTTTTTAAATGCAATTTTTAAAATAATAAAAGGAGAGAGAAGAAAAGCATGTATTTTCACAGGTACCGACACTCAAGCTGCCCAGTTTCCTAGATTTAGATGTTGCATAATTCTATATCTTAGAGGCTATCTGTGCTGAAAGAAAAGGAAGTTCCAGGTTCTGCACTGGAAACATGATCCTTTAGGGCACATATTGGCCACATTTAGTTTTATGATAGGTTGTGACATGAGCTCATAGCACCTCCTGGAGACAGCAGGGATTGTGGATATAGTTATGGTCATTGCTCTAGGTACCTAAAGCAGTGTGCATTCCTTCTCTATGCCCCTCATCAGTTCTTTCCACCCAGAATTTCCTGGAATCATGTGACCTGACTACTCAGATCCCTTAACTGAGACACTTCTCCAGACTTCCTTCCTGCAGTGGCTACACATTTTCACAAAGCTTTGAGAATTTACTTACCTTTCAGGCTTCAACCTATTTGCAAAATTTGGCTGAGATATTCAAAGAGAGCTGTTAGTGGGTGGGAAAGCTGGAAGAAAGTGAAAGGTATTGGTTACACTCCCAGACATGAAAAGTGTACTTGAAAGAAAAAAGGCAAAGCAAACAAAAAATTCCAACTAAGTTCCACACATACTACATTTCATAAAAGCTGCAATGTGTACACTAGAGAGGTAAAACATGCTTTGCCATATATTATCAGATAATGTGCAGAAACAAACAAATGCATTATTCATTACAAACTGCAATGATTAATGTGTTTCAAATTCATATTGCTTTTTCTTATAGCTGTAAAGAGATTGTTTTGTTTAAATGCATGAAGTGTAGCTTCACAAAGATTATTAAATAATTTTAACCACATCTTCAACATAAGAAGAGTCAAAATTTCCCCTCAGAACAATTCCATGCTGAACCCATGTTGACCTGAACCAATAGAGAACACTATTTGGATGCTCCTGAAAGATATAGGGGGTGATAAAATTCCTACGCTTATTTTCAGGCACAGGCATGGAAAACTTTATTTAAACTACTGGTCATTATGATTTTGTTTCACCTATAACACATAATTGTATTACAATATATGCTATTATTATAGGGTATTGCAGACAAAGTAATGATGTACAGATGGACCAGGGCATAGACACTGAGGCTCTCAGATAATATCAGGGCACTGTGATAAGAAACACCTCAGTGTAAAAGCATAGATCTTCTAGTGTCCTTTTGACCTTATTAAAGGTACTTCAACAAATCAGTGTCACAATAAATAAATATTCTTTTTGAAACACCTATATGTGTCCCCGAAAGATACACCAGGACTTTTGCAAGTGGTCATTGTCAGCTTCTGGTTTTACAGGCTATAAGATGTTCCTCTGTCTGCCACAGCAAGTATTTCTTTTTTTTTTTTTTTTTAAGGCAATTTAAATTTTTTTATTTAAGCAATATTTATCTCTTTTTCCTTGATCCTGGGTACCAAAAATGCACCCTCTGCCTAAGAATAACTTCTGTCTTTTCTTTTTAAAATGTTTTTGTGTGTGCTATGGCAGACACATCTCCCAGAACTTATATGTATATTCCCTGTTACCTTTCCCTACAAGACCTTAGCTCCTCTGCATTTACCCTCTCAAAAATATCTAAAGAAAAGAAAATCTTTTTCCTCATCTCTATCCCCCTCAGCAGCAATGCAACTAATACAGGACAAAAAAAGTCTTTTCCAGGTTCCAAAGATGGATAAAACCAGACTCAACTGATAGTTACCTGCTTTCGGAGCTTTCACTGATCAAAGCTAAGATTTTGCTTGAAGAAAGTTTCCTTCAGAAAATGTACTAAGTCCTGGCTGATTCCAAATTATAGTGTTAAATAAATAAAAATTTAAATCAGGCTGCTATCTAACCTGTACTAAATATTGTTTCCTACATGAAGAGTATTATAAGAGTGAAGGTGGACCCGTATTCTGGTCTCAGAACTGTTTTTCAATTACCAGTTATTGAAATTACTCAATGTTTTATGATCTCCTACTACTTGCATGAACTTTGCTAAAATAAGACTGTGTCATGGGTTTGAGACAGGACCTTGCCAGGAGGATGCACGAAAAGGGCAAACAGGCTTCAAGCTTAAAGTTGCAAAAAGTGTTTAATTACCTAACAGAATTGGAGGATAAATGCAAGGCAAAAATACACTTTTCATACATTATTTTGTTCACTCCCCCCTCCCTCTTACGAACCTATAGTATTCACCCCCTTTCCTCCTCTACAAGCCACAAGCCAGGTGGGGGGGGGGCAGGGTGTGGGGTTTCTTTTCAGTCCACAGAGCAGATTCTCAAATTTACTCATCACCACAATTCTTCTACTACAAATACTCTTTATCTCTACTTGTTTCTCTCTCTCTTCAGACAGTTTTCTGCTCTCACCCCCACCCTCTTAAGAAGCAGTCTCTGCACTCACCCCCCCCCATTCCCCTCTTTGCAAACTAGCAACACAGACAGGGGCAGGTTGAGGGGTCCTCTGGTCAGTCCAATCAGGAAAAGAGGTTCTCTACTTAGCCAGGGGTCCTTCCCACGAGAGACAGTCCTCTAGGAACTTCTTTGGCGTGGGTCCAATCTCATGAGCAACATCCCGCCCGAATTTTTGCTGCAACATGAGTCTTTTGTCCATAAGGTGCTGTGCAGACTCTCCCGAGCTGAGGCCAGGCTGCTTCCATGCCAGGAGCAAGGCCTATCTCTCTCAGTCAAGGCCTTTTGCAGTTTTAACTCTTAGATGAGACTCCCACTGGTTCACAGTCTTTTCCAGGCATCCACCTCCTCCTCTGGAGAGAGCTGTGGGTGTATTTCTGCATCCTTATGGACTCCATGGGCTGCAGGAGGAATTTCTGACTCCCCCATAGCTTCCACCACGGCTAGCAGAAAGTTTCAGCTCTGGTGCCGGAAGCACTGGAGCACCTCTTTCTCCCCCCTTCTTCACTGACCTTGGCACTCTCCATGCTGTTCTCCCTCACATATTTTCACCTCCACCTCCTCCTCCTCCAACTACAAAGTGAAAGAAGTGCGCGCCTGCTTTGTTTTGACTTTTTCTTAAATATGTTTTCACAGAGGCGTAACCAGCACCTCCAATTGGCCCAAACTTGGCTGGCAGCATGTCCATCACCTTCAGAGCATCAGAGATTGGCTCTGCTGGACTTGATGAAAAAACTTCCAGAACTTGCACTCAGGACACACAGGAGCCATCTTTGTGCCGCTCCCCACCCCTCAGACACCTCCCTAGGCCTACTAGAACAGCTTCTGAGGGGTCCAAATTTCTCCTAGATGTTAAAAACACTTCGCTGATGTTTTGGGCCAATCAAAACCACCACAGACTGCTTGAGTGTTGTCTGGTGAAACTTCCTCGAGAAGCATATATAAGATTACTGCCATAAACTATTTCTCAGGCTGCATCTTAAATCCAGACAAAAACTAAAGCCACAAGAAGAGCTCCTGGTATAGATTTATTGTTTAAATGAACCTTCATCAGACTTTGCAAGTTAGCTGAAATCCAAACACTTCCTGGCACCTTCCTCAGTTTTATAGAAATCTGCCAAAAGCTTAGAAAATTGGGTGACTTTCCACTGACAGATTGCTTTGTGTCACATCAGATGCTGAAATCCGAAAATGCTTACACATAGCCAGGATTCCCAGCCTCATTCTCTTCAGACAAGGACTCCACATTTCCACTTTTCTTTTAAAACTGAAGCATCAGCAATGTTCAAAATCTCAGCTTCCATGAAGTGGACTTAAACTGTGACCTTCATTTGAGATATCAGTGCCCCAGTCAGGGTATCAGCCTTGTATTTACATTTGCAGCCTCCCCCCAGTTCCCACAGCAGACTCACCCTTGAAAAGCACTGTTTCCCAGAAAGCTCTCAGGCACAGCCCCATGGACACTCACTTCTAGAAACAGATAGGAAAAATAGAGTTACTAATCCCGCATAGTTTCTCACACCTTGGCTATGCCTTTCCCACCTCCTTCTTCCCTGTGCTCTTCAGCTGGTGGTGACACTTTGCATTTCAGCTTCTTCTATAGCCCCAAAAATACAGGGTTTTTTCATCTTCACAATGACAAGTTTAACAGAAAACGACTGCAAATCGTGATTTCTCACCCGGAACAATGGTCCTCACTATTTGAGATCCCTCTGGTGTAGCTGTTGGTCTCATAGTTGAATTCTGCCACAGCTCCTCACTCTGAGCTAAATGAATCTTCTTCAAAAGGTTTTTCAAAGCACTGGAAGTTTATTTGTAGGACTAGGAACATAAGTGCCTTTTCAAGCACACGACCACCTGCAACCACCCTTACTTTGTGTCACTAAGAACCACTAGGCTGACCCCCAGGACCCCCAGGACCTTAAGATGCATCATAAAATCATAGAATCATAGAATTTTTTTGGTTGGAAAAGACCCTTCAGAACTTTGAGACTTTTCACTGCCAGCACTGCCAAGTCCACCATGAAATTAGGTTCCCAAAAACCCCATCTACCTTCAGCAACGGTGATTTCACCACTTCCCTGAGCAGCCCATTCCAGTGCTCAACAACCCTTTCAGTGAACACTTTTTTCCTTATATCCAACCTAAACCTCCCCTGGTGCAACTCGAGGCAATGTCCTCTCATCCTCCCACTTGTTACCTGGTGTGGCAGGACCTTCCCCCACCTTCTCTCTCTTTGTGCTCAGTTGCAAAAGACAAATGACTTAACAGCCTGGCAGGGGTTATCTCTTGGTGCCCGAAAGTCTAAAACCTCCAACCATGGGTCATATGTTGGAATGAAGAGAGAATGTGGGAAAATAAGCACTTTCTGACCACACAAGGCACACTTTTACACTATAAAAACTCACTGAAATATCCCAGAGGCAGAAGTTTCTTACACACATTCTGAAGATGCATGGAGAGCTTCTCCCCAGAGTCTGCATGCAGCTCTGTGGTAACTTCTTGCAAGACTGAGGGCGGATTCTGATGTATCCAAGCACCAAAACTGGATTTTAGTAAGATCATTGGTTTCCTAAAATTGTATTCTTCTTTGTAGCAATAATAATAATAATAAAAATAAGTACCTTTCTATAAATTGCAATTTTAGCTACTTTATACTTTTTGCAAGCATTTGTTCCATAATTGCAGTTTTTAGCTATGTCATAGTTTATGCAATTATGTCTTTTACTGTGTATATATGTAAATCTGTTCTAAGTCTCTATGTTTGTTATTTTCTGCGTCTAGTAAATGGTATTTTACATCATATTAGACTAATCGGCCAAATATCAAAGAACCCTGTGAACAAGACCAAGCCTTGGGTTGCTAGCTACCCTTAAAGAAATTACTGCCTGTTGCTAGAAGCCTGGCAAACAGCAGAAACTTGAGACTCCTGTCTCCCCAGTAAGACACCTGGGAGAAGAGACCAACCCCCACCTGCTACAGCATCCTCTCGAGTAATTGTAGAGACTAATATAGTCCCCCTGAGCCTCCTTTTCTCCAGGCTAAACCACCCCAGCACCCAGATCCTCAAGCCTGTAGCATCACCAGGTTATGAACTCTATTTTGGCAGAGTCCTAACAATTATCTAAAGATTTAGATAGTGAAACACGATTTTCTTTTGTTACTTTTCACTGTTTTAGAAGTTGATTTCTTGTGGCTCTGCAAAAAAAACTTTGGCATGAAATTATGCAAAATAATAATTTATGTGCCTAGAGCTGGTTTCATCCCAAAATTTAAAGTATAAAAACTGGATTAATGTAACTTCAACATTTCTGCCAGGAATGTAATGGAAGGAACAGGTTCAAATTTGAAAGAGTAGCTAATGAGACATTGATTAAAAGCCTCATCCATAATGCTGGAAAAACTCAACATTCTAAAGCTCAAGAAGCTAATCTAACATGAATCATCTGGCTTAACAAACCACATTACTTTACAAAGAGAAAAGAAAACCACCAAAATGGTGGGTAACCAGGGAGTTCATCCACTACACATAGAAAAACACATTATATCATATCAAAATTACAATTTTACAGTCCTGTCTTGGGGATGCAATTGCTAAGGCCAGTTGGCTGCTTTCCTTTCACACAAAATGGCTCCTGTACTCTTGAGTAGCAAACCTAAGCTGTCCTGCCCTGCCTGGTTCACTGTGCTCCTCTCAGCTGAACTAGGAACTCCTATTAGGCATCACCTGCCACTAAATGCTCTGGTTAATCTCTTCAGCATTGCTCATTTTAGTTTTTAGCAAAATTACATGAAACATTGAACACTACCACAGTATCCTCACTTAACCTGCATGCCATTAACATGTCTTTCTATTTCTTGGCTGACAATGAGCCCTTAAGTAGCTTTCCTTGCTTCAAACAGTTTAATTAAACATACCACCAAAGAGTTCTTCATTTTTCAAACTGCTCTTTCTGTATTGCAGAGATGGATGATGTACAACCACTTCTTTCTGTCAGGAACAGATTCAGGAATGTGCCTAGCTTCATTTTATTTGTTACTTCTCCCTGGCAGAAAACGCATCTCTCATTTGGTAACTCTGTTCTACCCTGGGCTACAGAAGAGCTGGTTTGCTTTAACTGAAAGCCTTAGTTACCAATCTCTCACACCAAATATGTGCACAAACAGATATAAAAGTGTTCAGCAAGTTGTCTGCATATCACTTTGATGAGCACTTTAGTCTGGTGCAATTTCCCCACCTGAGGATATAATTATTCAGTGGCTGGTAGGTCAGCAAGTCCTTTAATCAGCACATGTCATTTCAGAAGATGTACCAGCTGGTGCAATTTTCACAACGCATGCAATATAAAAATGAATAAATGAGATTATGGCAAAGAAAACTACAGCAGATATTAAATGACTTAAAAAAAACCAAACAAACAACAAAAAAAACCACACAATAAAAAAACCCAAAGGGTCATGGACCTTTCTTCCAGCACTCAACACTTTAAAAAATGAGTGCCAGAGTAGAGTTTTTACATTAGGGAATTGCATTTGTGACAGGAGCAGATCTGAAAGCAAGTAAAGCACAGGAATGACAACTCTGAAGAAGGAATTTTTTTCAAAAGGATCCTTCACCTGGGTGATGGCTGCATGCTCAGCTCACTGTCCTGCCAGCAGAGCAGAAGGAGTTTACATCCACATGCAGATCAAGGCAGAGCTCTAGGCTTGCACACCCCCGGACAGCCCAGCTCCAGAGGGATGCTAGGAGCTTTGGCAGCACACGCTGCCTTCTCTTCCTCTGGGGAAGGGTGGCAGCTGTCAGACAATTCCTGCTGATTTGGAAATTAATGATTCACCTGCCAAGACAATAACTCAGCTGTGCTCTCCTCTGCCAATGCTCTCCAGAGGAGCACAAAAGGGCCAGTGGCTTTGTCAGCATTATAGAAAGGGAAGTTTATTGCATAACTAAAGAATTTCTTTCACCGTCTTTGAAAATGCAAGTAATCTGTTTATAAATTAATGTGATGAATTAGGGGTTACTGTAGCAAGAACAGAGTTACTGTATAGGAGTATACATAATCTTAGATGAAGATTTGCACTTTCGAGGTTCTTTCACTTTTTTTGAACACTGGCTTTGTTGTTTTCTCAGATCTCACTACTGCAGAAAGCAATTTGCTTTTATTTTTCAAAAGCTAATGTTGAATCAATGAGCAGCTCCTGTTAGCAGTGTCTCTTACTCGATATTATGCTGAATAGACCTTGAGCAACAGATACTAGAGCTTTCACATGAAAACAAATTAAGTAACAAGAATGTTCAAAATCAGGTTATTCCGCTATTTATCATTAACTTGCAGTTTGATCTGGGGAATAGTAGAACATTTTTAAAAGGAGCTCAGAGAATTAGAGGGGATTTTTTCTTTGATTTAAGATAGAGGGCATTCAAGGAATGCATGGAGGCAGCAAAATATATGATGTATGAACAAATCAATAATATAGAATAAAATCTAAGAAAGGAAAGAAGGGATATCCCATGGAAGAGATGGCATGACAAAAGACAGGGTGCCTGGAGACACCACACCACAGCCACAGTACCACCAGGAGACACAGAAGTAGGACAAAGTATGTTCATGGGACTGCAGGCTTCAGCCTGCCATCAGGAGACAGGAAGACCTATTGCACTAAATATATTTCAATCACAAAGAGTAGTATTCCTTGCAAACACAGGGCATGGACTCTTTTTAAAAAAGATTAAAAATCTAGTGTCATAACTGAGTTGCTGCATGAAGAAGCAAAATCTCCTTTAGAATATTAGTTGCTGTTCATATAAAATAGAAACTTAAAAAAGAGCCTCCTACCCAGTGTCAGGTTACAAAATAATCCAAAATAGCAAGGACAGATGTGGAAGGGCCATCAAAAAAAAAAAATAAACAGGGTGAGGTATTAGCAGGGTAAAGACTGTGGTCAAAATTTTTTTGTTCTAGGTGATCACAGTAATTTATCTTTCTGGAAAGGCTTGGTTTTCAGAGATGAGACCACACCTATGTCCATCAACTTAAAGAAAACTCAACCTTCATTTATGCCAGACCTCACACTCCAGTTTTCAATAACTCAGACCATAAGTATTAGACACTGAAGTGAACAAACAAACCAGGAAATGGAAACAATCTGTGCTATGAGACCCTTGTAAGGAAATGTGCTCCATTACATGTAAGATTCATGAACTATAATACCATCCAAAACTCATAGTTTCTCTAATTCTTTTTCATAGATTTAAATAGGTCTCAAATATACAGATTTGCTAATTATTTTATCATAATTATAATATAATTATTTTATCATTTTATCCCATTCTGTCCAGCTCCCTGCAAAAATACAACAGATTTTCTCACAGGATAACAACTTACTTGTTCTTTGTTATTTTTGTTTCATTGTTACAGTTTGGATTGCCTCAATGAAAATACCGAAAGTGGCCAAACAATTCCAAAATGCTTCAGAGATAACCTTTGTGTTCTTGGAAAGTGCTAAGGCAAGTAGATTTTTATTTATTCTAAAAACCTTCAATTCTATAGATACATTGAAAGAAGTTCATAAGGATTCTGTTACTAAGTGTATCTCATACTCAGTAGAAGGAAATATACTGAAGCTTGCTATATAAAGTAGCATTTTAACTGGCTGATTAACTTTTGATACTAAAAAAATAGTAAAATCCCATGGAACCTGACCCAAAATAATACAAGTGTGGTGTACAAAACCTGACATCTCAAGGTCCTCAGGTGACAAATTTTTGACTGTCAGTTCAGAGACAGGCCTGGCTAGCAAGACATTTTTGTATGAGAACTGCACAGTTCCCAAAATTATCAGAATTTCCCCTGTACAGACTAAGGCAAGAGGGATACGAGGCAGTTGAGTAATTAACAACCCACATTTATTGGCAGAAGCTATTTGCAATATGCAGCAGGTACTTAAGGTCCCATGTTCTGCTGCTGTGCTCTGGTCAATGCAGTCAGTGGAAGTCTCTGCCCACACAGCTCATGAGGTTCAGAGCTCTCTGTCATCTTCACTGACTGTCCTGATTTCAGCTCCAGTGACTGTCCTTGGAGCAGAGATGCTTGGCTCACCTGCAGGCACCTCCACAGAGCACCTCAGTGCACACCTTCCATTTGGGAGCTGAATCCCACCTCAAGTCTCCCTCCTACAGCTACATTATTTTGCTCCCAATCTGTGACATTTTGCAGGTGGACAAAGATGAAACTCTCACAAATAGGGTACTTACTCTCTGCTACCCATATCTAATCTTTATGTGTTCCCTAAGTTTTCTTCTCCAGAGTCATCAGGCTGGTACTCTCCTTGAGAAACACACTGACTTCCTAAAAAGTCATGACCCTTCTCTACACTGCCTGATACTGCAAAGTGCTGCACTATGTGGCAGAGTAGGCAATGCTGTCTGCCTCATAGCAAGGTGTCTTTCAAATTATGGATGCCTTAAAGTGGGATTTCTCCTCTTCTAAATGAGAAAACCTAGCAGGAGAGTTTAAAAAACATTTAGTATCCAGCCTCATCACCATCTGGTCAGATTTGATTATTATACAATTGAGCAATCTCCTGCTAGCTGCACCACGGGGGAATTTCTTAAAAGGCTGCCGTTTACCATTTATAACTGTGGCAGGGAATAAGTGGAATATATGACTAACATTTTGTGCCAAAAGAAGGGCCTTGCTTTGGTTTAGAGACACTGATTATTTCACATGTAAACCAACAGATTTGTGTAGATAAAATAATTTACATGAAGAAAAACAGCAGGTCTGCAAAGTGCCATTAAGGCTCCCAAACAAAGCAGAACATTTACACCTGCACTATAAATTGATCACAAGAGCTCCCAATGCCAATGTGTGTGAAAAATGGTTCCCTTTAAGAGAACAGATGCTTCATTGTTAATAGGAGTTTCACACATAAAAAACTGAAAGTTGTGGAATACTGCTGTTCAGCCCCGTATATTCACAATGAATATTAGAAACTCTTAATTAAGCTCCTTCCCATCACCATCAAAACTGAGTTATTGTAGGAAGCAGAAGTTGCAAGAACACAGAAATAGGACAATGTTTGATCACTAAAGTAAGAATATTGTCAGTAACCATTTGGGGAGAAAACATCTCCCAAAATAGGTTGTTTTTTTTACACATGGATAAATAAGAAAAAGAACAACTGTGAATGCCATGTATCTGGAAAGAAACAGACATTGGCTACATTACAGACCAAAAATGAGAAGCAAACCACAATTTGCTTGTCACAAACACAGAAAATCTGAGTGAACTGTGATGCCACTATCACAGCATAATAATAATAAGATATTATCTGCCCTAGAAAATAATTTATACCTTTATATTAAATGAAGAATGGTTCACTTGGGATTGGTTGTATTGCTCTGATAGTTTTAATAGATTCTGAGCTCTGCATTTTCAAGTGTAAATATTTTTAATTTTTTTTTTTTCACTTGGAATCATACATATCAGTAATAGCTATTCCTTTCCTGCTCTGGGAGAATAACCTGGGCTAAAGACACCAACTAAGTAACCTTCTTGCTCCCTCTCACTTCTACAAACTTTGTAGCGAGAAATGTTATTGTCATTTTTGGTTCTGGTTGCACAGAACTTGCTTTTACCTAAAAAGCTGATCATTTAACTGCTTCTCAAATAGCCAAAGCAGTGCTAATCAGATAAAATCCTAATGGTTCATAGCAAATCAAAGCCACCTATATGACAAGTTCATACACAATATTACATTGAATTATTCTTACTTTCACAGAACCATGATAAGCCCCAGGACCTGCAAACTGTATAGTAGAAACTGAACTACTTATTTGCTCTAAAATTCCATTGCTGAAATGTCAAAAGCATCTAAACACAGAAAAACACAGAAATCTTAGTCAGAAACCTAGAAATGTTGCCAAGTATTTCAGAATCTTTTTTAATTTTGTTGTCATTTCTACCAGTTATATATTTCATTGTAATGAAATTACCCAAATCTTCACACGGTCAGGCACACATCCAGGCCAGTTGTCATATATGAATGATATTAGTAAATTTTGGGGGCATAAACTTATGTCATGGGAGTTAATTCTGGGACACTAACAGCTGCAGAGCACCTGGACACAACAGTCCTCCCTACAGTCCATTTGCAAATGTAGGAGAAATTATGCAATTAGGAATGGTCACAACAACATTCACATTTCTCCAGATTAATATCAATTCATGGGTAGTGTGGTGGGGTGTTTTGGTTCTTTTCTCATCTCATACCAGTGGTCTACATGCCAGTCTTGAAAAGAGTGAATTCTGTAATTGCTATTAATGTAATTATCTGATTCTGTTACAGTTTCAGGGCTATGGATATTGGAAGAAATAAGCAATACTAAGCACTGTCTCATTTCTTCCTGCCTTTTGTAATGTGAAAGAAAAAACCCTCAAATGCCAAAATACTTGGAATACTTAACATTGCATCAATTCCTAAACCCATCCAAGTCTTACTTGTTTTTCTCTTTCCTCTGGAGATGGCAGCAATGGCCTTTCATGCAAGAACAAGAACAAGACTGTTCTGTAGCACTCAAGTCTAGGAATACCTGTTTCAGTCTCCTATCTCCCATAATATCCAGTATCAGAGGTCAAAAATATGTGACACATAATGACACCACTGAGGTGTCCCCACAGCTTTCATGCTCTGTGACTGAGGGAATCACAAGTATCTCTTTGTGTTTAATAGCATCTGGAAATTTTTGTTTTGTGTCTGTTGGTCTCTGCCTTTTAACCTGCCTGAATTTTCCTCATCAACATCTATCAAAAAGGGATTAAGGAAAGAGTTCTTTGAAAAAGCCCTTCATTTTGTTCTTACACAGCTGCTTGCTGAGTTCATTTGCTGCCTCTTTGGCAACTGTTTTATGAAGAAAGAGTGAACAGCTTTTCCTTAGTTTTTGATGCAACTTGGTTATAACACAGAGCCAACAGGTTGTTCTGTTGTGCTGCAAAGGCTGGCCCTGAGGTCCTCTCAGTGTCAAAATGAATGGGAATCTGAATTTCAGTCCCAGACAAAAATAAAGGAGATAAAACCTGAATAGGAAAGGAAAAGAAAGATTATGCATATCAGAAAAACTGGAACCTGAGTGGGCATGAAAGGCTGTTCAGCTCTTCATCTTATAATATTTGTACAACCTTTATAAAAGATATACCAGAGAACAGACTTAAACTGTTCTCCCTGTTTGGAAAAAGCCCTGCAAATACTGAAGGTTGATAAAATTCTCAGGTTACCAGTAAAAAAAAAAATTCACAGCAATCAATATCTCATCCTACGACAACTGTGGAAGAAAAGTAAACATCAAAGCTTCTTTTGCATCTTATCATGTGAATTTTCTCAGATAACATTCTCATCTGAAACCAGTTTGAAATAGTTTTTACACCAGCTCCTCAGCCTGCACAAGATTTAGGATTTGAAAAATTACATGGTAGTAGCATATTCTGACTAAAGCATTTCTGTATACATTAAATGATTTCTCAGTGCATACTTTCAGAAAATGACAGAATACCTGAGCTGTAGGCTAATCTTTCACTATTTTCTCTTCATTTTAAACAGATCTTCATACTAAAGATCTGCAAAAATCTCAACCAATGAGACATTACCTGAGTAACGTGAAACCATGCAAAAAATACCTTCAAGTATTTATATGGTGCTTGTTGGTGATAAGCATGTGATTATTCTTTTAATTTCTTAAATATTCCAAGCTCCTGTCAAGTTGCATAAACTGGAAAATAACAGAGAAATCATTGTAAGAATTTCTCTTACTGTGCTTTGTAATTTTTAGTGCATGAATTCTCAAAGCTTTTTATCTCCTTGGATGTACCTAAATACTCACAAGATACCATAAACACTAATTTTGAAAAAAGTTCAGTCACCTGGCATACAGGTTAAATATAAACAGTCATCTACATTTTAACCTAAATTCTCTTCACTGAGCTGACACATCCATCCTCTTCATAGTCTTTGAAAAGTATATTCAGACACTCTTCTGGGAAGACATCAAGATCCAGCAATGCCTTGGGATTTAGGAAGATCAGTTCTCAGAATCATTTTAATCAGGTCAGAAACTGGAAATCTAGTGAAATTTGAAGTGGTATATACAGAGGAGAGAAGGCACAAAGTTGCCTTGGTATGGCAGGGCTAGAAAATATTGTAACTGGTGTGTATATTGAGTTTGCAGAGATATCTGCTATACAGCAGTCCTGAACACTGCAGGATTCTGTAACTGCACTGTGGTGCAGGCACCTCACTGGGCTGTACCAGACCTCCATTCCCTTCCATCCCTTTTAAATCAGGCCTTTTCTGCTATTCCTTTTGACCTTACCTGAGAAAGCTGCGTGCTGAGCATGAAGCAAAAAAATCTTGAGCTATTATATTAAAAACTGTATATGTTGGCAAGGCAAGGGCAAGGAGGATGGTGCAGCCAAAAGCCACACGAATTCCTAGCAGGAAAGAAGTTTGTCAGTCCTGCTCTATCTGCAGCCATCACCTAGAGGAGATAGTCAGGGCTCTGAAAAATGAGGGGGGAAAGAGGGGAGACATCAGGCAGCATGGCCAGAATGAGACAAGGTCTCTGAAGGGGAAATCCACAGTTACTGGCTGTCAGCAGTATTTGTAGGCAACATGCACCTGTTTTCCAGCCAAGGAGGCTTGGTGCATCAACCCCTCTGACTACAGTGAAATTGTGAGCTGGACAGACAACCTAATGGCAGATGTGCAGAAAAGACCAAAGTACTCAGTGCTTTCCAGCCTCTGCAGGTACCAGCATGGTTTCAGGACAGAGACAGCCGCTGAGAGAGCAACAGGTGACAGAATACTTCTGTAAGCAGGATGAGTTCAAAACCAGGTGCCACATGAGACACACACATCTATTAGTAAATACATGTATGATGTGGTTGCAAACTGAGTGTTTATTGTTTGAGACAAATCATGACAATTACATGAAGTTAACAGAGAATTATCCCGGTTCTATTTTTTTTCCATAAAAAAATATAGGTATTTGCTGAAAAGATCATATTGAACTGATGATATTTTAAACATATGTTTATATTTCATAAAATAGAAATTGCTGACATCTTTTAAAGACTGTAATTCCCACATTATCCTTAATCAATGTATTAGTTCTTAGCAATAGAAAAGCCCTCTAACAGCTCCAAGATGTCATAAAAACTTTATTTTCTTTATTGAATAGTCAAAATTTCTAAAATAAATATGTATGTTAGAAACTTTTTTTTTAAAGTTTTTGATCAGTTTATTAGACAAGTAGTGTGCTATTGTTGGATTTACTTCACTTGATTTTTGAGCTACTTTACAGAAATGTCTGTCCATGGATATGCAATTCATAGCAGTTCTTTACCCTAATCACATTCCACTAAAGAGGATCAGAATTTTTTTCAATCATCTGGGCTTACTGAATTTTGATGATTTGCAGTTTTTACTGTTAGTCTAACTCAGTTTCTATTGCAAAATAACAGTGCCAAAATGTGAATCCTAAGGATACCCACACACTTTTTTTTCTCCATGAGTACTCCTCTTCCAGATATCATGTTTTCTTTTCACAAGTTATGACATTCCTATCCAGATGCAATTTAACACTTTATCAGCTTACAGAGTGCTTTGTGTCTTTGCTTTAGTGCTTGTCACATCTAGTTGAACATGTAGATACTGGCAGACTGTCTAGAAAACACTTTCCCAGACCATTAAAAAGTTTTAAAGTTTCCCATCCCTGAACACCAAAGCAAATACAAACACTCTTCAAGACTTTTCGTGTGACATAAGAGGTACTTTTTGACTAGGGGAAAAGCACTTCAAATACTTCCTAAGGCAGGAGATCTATCTTAGGATCTGTCTAATTCTTATCAAGAATTTTTACTTTATATTGATCCTACCCAGAGAGTATGGTTTGGTGAGTGTCTCGACCAACACACTTGTAAAAAGCACTTGTGAGCTTTTAGTTTTCACCCTGACTGACTTTAATTAGAAATTACATGGTAGGATTAAGATTTGTTGCAGAAATAGATGTTTTTCTGTTACTCAAGCAAATAATACCAAAACTAGACTTGAATGAATTTAAAAGAATTTAGGATTTCATTCCTTCCCATTCTAGTAGCTGAATCAGTTTAATATCCCTAGAAATGCAGGAATGGTCAGCAAAATAACTCCTTAGACAAACATTTCTCTGGGTTGAATATAAAAATTAAAACCGATTCTCCAATGTTACTTTGGATCATTTTCAAGTACTGAACATAAATTATATTAATTTTAATATATCTACTAAACACAAAGTATCTCCAAAACTTCCCATTTTTACAAAACTGGAAACTGATCTCTTTGAGAACTTTTACATCTCAAGCCCCACTGAGACATTTAATTTGAAAGTCTAAGACAGTGAAGCTCCATCCCAGTGGTTTTTGGTAATCTACTTCAACAATAAACACATAGAAAAAAGACTTTTCCTGTTATGCTTCATTCCTCTATCACTTTTTTAGCAAGTGCATGTATCTAAAGCCCATTTTCTAAAGGAAAATTTTCTACTGATTGATTGAAAGACATGGGGATTTTGCAGGTTATCCTGTGAATAAATACACACAAGAAGTGATTATACTGAATTCCCTGTTTGTAAGTATTTTGAAAAATTCCATTTAAGGTCACAGATATTCAATTGCATTCAACAAACCGTAGAATAGCCAGAAAGAAATTATTCTTTCCCTCTGGGTCTGAATTCCACTCTGTAACCCAAGAAAACTATAAAAGCTGATAACTTAAGACACTTGGTGACTTTCAAGAAGTTCAGTAAGTGAACAAGTATAGATTTAATACTGGCATTGTATAGTAACAATGTCAAATGACAAACTTATACCAAGTCTCTGAGCTTTGTACTCTTGAGGGTTTTTTTACTGTATTTGTTACTCCCAGGTAAAGAGTGGATTAGGTGGAATGCTTGATGAACATTACCACTGGGTTGTCTGATCTTATGAAGAAACAATCACCATAATACTGAAAAACACACTGCACTGAAAGAATCACTCTGATCCATTCTGGATTTTTAACTGAGAGTGAGTAATATGCAATACACCTAACTATTTAGTTGTTAGGGCTGCATTTTTTTCAGCAATGTTCATCCTGCACAGAGAATTAGTATTAACAGAGGATTTCTCACTACCAGAGGTTGTTCCAAAACCAAATTAATAGAGAGGTGCAGAAGACTTAATTTCTTCTTATGTATTTAATTGATGACAGGGAAGGAGTAAAAGAGAGAAATACATTAAATGGACATGAACATTGTCAGGCCCTCCCTGGACTCACCTCCCTTATCATATTTTTAATGAAATTTAGCACTAATTAATTTGCTAGAAAGACATTTTTCCTAATTACAGGCTAAGCACAGTGTTGGAGACCAGAGTAGGTGGCACCCCTGTACCACTCTACTGTCTTTCAAGGGGCATCCACACTTCCTCACAGACAGACACTGCTAAAGATAGCAATGACTTTAAAATATCCTCTGTAAAGCCAAATAGATAGGTTGTTAGTTTCTAAATATTGAAGCAGAAATCAAAATGATGAAAGAGCACTGAAAAAAATCACTATTGTAGACAAAGGCAGAAATGGTTATGAAATTACCATTCTGAGTGGGCTATTGGTTACCTCATATATAGGAACAGAACTGAGAATAAAAGAGCAGCCATTTATTCATATTGTGTCATTGTGTCATAGCAAATAGAAAGAGAGAGTGGCTGTGGTTTTGTTTTCTGAGACAGCTTTAGGAATTGCAAAGCCTTTCTTAGAAAAAATCTCCACTAATGACACCAGAACAGCTAGGCTGAGTTCAACAGTTGGTATTTTGCACATTTCATCT